>NW_025782762.1:0-48778 GCF_021130785.1 Homalodisca vitripennis
GTCAAAGAGGACAACTATATAATTGCAGGACATCATGAATAAATCACATGGCTTCAGATTATTTTTAACTCGTAGTTATTAAATGCGCGCGAAATAGTGAATTACATTTAATTAGCTAATTGAAGTATTTGCCAATATTTTTATACAATGTATTATTAGGCATTAAGTATTAATAGGTTATTAATATAAATATGAACTGGAACTCGCTCATCCCCGTTTATTAAAATAGCTGTTAATCAAAATTTGTCATTAAAAGCAACATATCTCTCTGCATTATTATTCAATAGCATATTTTTATTTAATATTGATATTTCCTTGCAATATTTCAGTTTGTTGAGAATACGCAAAATAAAAAAAATTTTAAATTGTAAATATTATACTCACTTTTTTTTATTTTTCAGAATTATTATTTATTAATATCGTGTCTTTATCCAGCCGTCCGGCACGATGCCTTTGAGAGTAAGGTAGGGTTTTGTTTTAGTTACTCTTGGTTTTGTAGTTTTCGTACTTTATTTTTATATTAGGAGGTTTTTTATAGTCATCCTTCAATTAATCTAGTTAGGTCTTTATGACCTTTACGAAATACAGACTTGGTACAAAGCTTCCTTTTGGTCGACAGAAGAATGCTATTGATATTTGGGGGGTTAAAGGTCAAAACCTCAGTATGGATTTGTTTCTCCTTCCATATCAACTTTCTGTTACATTCCTTTGAGATCCTTCTATATCTTCGATATATCGGTTTAATTTTCGTTTATACTAATGCGGACACATAAAAAAATAAACTATAAGTGAGTACTATAAATATAATCATTAATAGAGAGCGAGAACTTTGGATGATGATATATGAAATATCATGAAATAAATTATAAAAAATAACTGTTGTTTATAAAATAGCGAGCGCGTAATCTTCTTCAATTTTTGAAATGTGAGCCAAAAGATAATCGAATAGTTTTCCATTGTTTCAGTATTATACATATTTGAGAGTGTTAAGTAATGAAAGACAAACGTGCCCGCTTGAACGTTTTCATACAAAGAAGAAATTGTTACGAGCTGTAGGATGAAGAAACGCCTGAAGCAGTTTAATTATTATGTGAAAATGAACAATTTAGCTTAACTAAGTAATTCTTATAGTCCAAGCATAAAAATACCAGAACATCTAAAAGTGTCAAGAATAGAAATATCGACACAAAACCCGCAGTTTTTTAATTGGACCTGCAACCTTTTGACATTGTAAGAGGAACTTGGCAAGCCTGTGCACATGTCCAATCATGTTTGCGACAAGCTGTGATGGAGTTGAGACGAGTTGATGGTTGCCGTCCTGTTCGGTTACTGATAAAGGTTCCTGAGTACGTGAAAATAGAGCGCTCCTGTAATTAATATTGATACAGCTCTCACACTTTCGTAATTTGGTTACTATTCAATCCCTTAAGAATTGTGAGATTTAGAAATGCATACTTTTTTCAGCTGCCACTCTGAAACACAAACAGCATTCTAATTAGTTACGGATAAGCAATAACTTATTTTAACATCAAATCAACAACTATAAAATTTCAATTTATTGTAAATGTAATGCTCTCTTCTTTTACCTACAGACGTGTGGAGAACATCCTTACATAAAGGAGAGAGTATCAAAGTGTGGGAGGAATAAATGCCGATTAGGAGATCAAATGAAAAAAAAACGAGAAGGATCAAAATCAAAAATAAAGAGAAGAAAGATAGAAAGAGTATAAGAATAATAAGGGGAAAACAAAGATGAAGATCAGGGTGTGTCCAAAAAGAAAGGACATTTATGAGGATTCGTAAATAATAATAGTCTATTAATTGCGATCTAACTAATGATGGTAATCGTAGCAATTAGGTATTTTCAGGCCTGGATAACAGCAAAATCATAATGGAAGTAGTTTTTTATTAAGAGTGTATGATCTGTATGGTCTTACTTCAGAGAGTACAAATCCTCAATTTTAAAGGTATTCAACATAATTTGCAATTGTTCATAATGCAATAAAAATAAAAGATGCAATTTCAGAAAAAATAATTTATTCATGTTTAATATATCGTTACTTCTCAAGTTTGTATAGGTGACATATATAAACAAATAGCCATTAAAATATTTTGCTAACGTTCAGTAAAATAGTTTTTAATGTTGAAAAAATATAATTAAAATCTTCTATGTTTAAATGATGTTCGTCAAACAATAGTAAACCAGACAGGGTGAGATATGACAAAGGGGAAGGCCGGAGGGCCGTGTGGTGCTGTAAGAATATTCACTTGCTGGTGACATCACAAAAAGAAACGTAACACTATATTATATCTGTGATGGTGGGCTTGGCTTTTCCTCTAGAGGTAACCATGGTGTTAAACTCAGACAGTATTTCTGTAGATAAATACATACCATTGGGGTATCGATCTGTATTTAAACGCTCTATTACCAACCATAATTAATGAAACTGTCCGTGTATGCATAGATATTAGTCAAATAGCGAGCGCGCCGCGAGCGTGTAGCTGCGGTAGAAACGAAGATTAGTTTCCAAACCAATAATTGGTCAACACCTTTACTATAAAAAAATCATAGAATAATGCCACTTTATTTAAAAGTAATTTGTTTATACATCAATTATAGTGTAGGTTCATAACCCGTGATATCACAAACAAAGTGCTAAGGTCACAAGCCAAAAGTTCCTAATAGGCTGCCGGCCGCGGTTAATTCACTGGGTTTTACGCACAAAGAGACCCTGTGTGTTAGTTCAACACAGTTCAACATACAACGGACCAATTTAAAATGAGAATTCCAGACAAAGCACAAAATTCACACAACAAAGCCAGGAACACAAGGGACCCCTTGTCGCCGCCGCCTCACCTCGCAGTGCTAAGTATAACGCGTGTTTTGTTTGTAGTTTTTAGCTGAAAACCATTTAATCCTTTATAATCCTTTATTCTCCTTCTCTCTCTTTATTCTTTTTCTCCTCCTTTCTTTAGTGCTTCGTGAAGTGTACTTTGTAAGTATCTCTTTAAAGGAACTCTTAAAGCAAATCACAAAATAATAATTTATAACCACCAGAACTTGACTCTGCAGTCTTTAATCCTGGTGAGGATTTATAACCCGAAAAAGCAAAGTATAACCGGAGATTTGTATATTAATAAAATAATTAATTGTATTGATTCAGGCCCTTTCCCAACAATAGCTACGTTTATGTGTATATTTGGTTGTTGCGCGCGCGTTTCGAGAGAGGGATCGTGACAGTCAACATCGTAGTGCACTTCAGTTGTGCACCTGATGAAGTAGACAGTGAGAATAGTTACCTCTTCAACCTAGAATTTGCAAACTTCTTTTATGTAAAGTCCCAGGGTAGTGACGTCTCTAATATCAATACGATTCGGTGGGTTCCCATTTTGTGTTTTCTATCGTTTATTCTGTCGCCGACTAACTTTTTGCCATAACCTCTCAGACGAACATGACACCATATTTAAAACATCAGTCTTATGCAACATTAAAATTATCATATACTGCACATTAAGAGGAAGGTGACAACTGGAGCCTATAAATACTCCACAGTTTTGAAATTACATATATGTATGCTCAAAAAAGAACCACCATACCACGAAATGAAGCGCAAATAAAATCCTAACCTAAAGTCACCATTACGTGCGGCCTAAAATGGAAGCGGCCGGTTACTGTCAGATTCATCTAGTTCAGTTTGTTGTACATTATTTATGAAAACATTCTTTCTATTGTGTTATTTAAAGATTAATTTTAGTGTGTCGTAATACTTGTTTAAGTAAATTCGTACATAGTATTGAATAATTTTTTTTTAATTTTCCACATACAGTGAGGTTACTACAGCCAACTGTTGTTATCCAAGGAAACATTGGAATTCATATAATCAGGTGACAGAAAAGTTCTCTTACTACAAAAGCCTAACGGAACTTTCTTCAAACTCAATAATCTTTTTTACTACGTTCAATCTCACATCCATTAGACAAATCGACAGACATACAACGAGATGAAGCGAGAGGAAATTTATCGAGGGGGCCACAGGGGATGTGCGTGGGCAACGGAGCGGCGGCGCTTTCCACTAAAGCACAATTAACATTCCGATTATTCCTGCAAAACGCCTGGTTTCATAGTCATACAAAACAACAGTATAGTCATGCCCTAAGCTACACAATTCGGTCGGCGGAAACCAGCTTATTTCCATCACGAGCGGGAAACGTTTTGTCAGCCTGACGATTGTGTGATTTTAATTTTCCGATTAATATCCTTCGTGAAGGGAATTGCTGATAAATGCGTGATCTATTGTAATTTTTCACTGTATCGCCCCCGTCACCATCATATAATGGCGTTTTACTACCGAGAGCGAGTGCGAGAGAGCGGGCGTGCGAGTAGAAGAGCGTGCGCGTGCGTTACGCGCGCAGAACTCACGTAAAAACAGTTGAAGAGAAAACAGGTTGGTTAGTTCTTCATGTTTCTTCAGTCTGCTAGCAGAGGGAATTTAGTTTGATGATATTTTGAGTTTTTAACTCTTATACCGAGAAATAAGCACTTGATTCCGATGATTCAACATTATTTCTAAACTTTGTTGTCTTTTCTTCCTTGAATTTAATATATTTATAATTCAAAAGGCAGACTACGAGTATTTATCGTATAACTGGTAACTCGATATCATCAGCTTAAACCAATTATTTCTGTTCTGTAAACGAGTGACTTGACTTAATAATGCGAGAGGTTTTTCTGTATCACGCGAGTATATGATGAGGGGATGCGTTGTATCCAGTTTAGAATGCATTTTATAACATTAACCAGTCCAGGTATTCAAGAAGATATATAAAAAATTTCCTCTGCAAAGGTCATCTAACGGCGTTTGAGTTTAAATAAAACACACACACACAGCGTAAAATAAAGAAAACGTATTCAAATTTAAAAACTGTGTAACTTCAGTCCAGTGTTTGGCCAAACATAACCTAACACTTAATTTGCAAATGTCCGCGTTGTGCTGACTAGTGTCCGGTCATAAAACAGATAAAAGAGGCAGTGAGTGGCTAGAGTTTCTAAATATTTTGAATGTATCCTTTTATCATATTATTTAAACAAATCCAGGCGCGCTAAATAAAACTTTAAGGCTGTTTTTTACCCGAGAAATGAATACTCCCGTTTTTAAAGAGAATATATGTTTCTTACGTTGGCCTGAAGTCTTACAATTTGCTGCTTGTTTATAATCTAAATAAATAGCGGGTCTACAATAGTTGTTGCGTTTATTAGAATCAACAGTATACCAATGCACTTTAAGAGTTTTGTACAGTGAAATGAATAAATTTGTTTATGTAAAAATTATAGTTGGGTACTGCTAACCTTTCTAATATACACATTACTGTTTATAAAAATATTATTATCAGCTCATGCAGTTTGGTATTTACAGTGATTTACCAGCTTAAAAGCATGGGAACGTAACACGTAAATTTTAATTTCCCAAGGTCCACTTCGAATTAACAGCGGAGTGAGACGAGAGATTGTAGAGCCGTTGCGTGCACATAACATTTTCGTAAACCCTTTGCTTTATATCCAAATCTCACATCTGACCCTTGCCATACATAACAAAAAAATGTTTTCTACAACGTAGTGCCTCAAACAGATACTATATTACCTCCAATTTTTTGCGCGAGCATTTTGAGAGATCCGCGAGAACTTTCTAACAAATAAAGGGCCATCATTTACCTGCCAATGAAATTTGTAAATACGAGTTTCATAATGTAGAATATTCGACCATTGTTGTGTACTCTGTGTTTTATTGTCCTTTTGTGTGTAAATAATTCATCCCAGTTATTATTTGTTGCATATACCGTTTACGTGGATACGAAAAATATAAAGTTTTTACTCAATGTTACAGTTTTAAATAGACATTAAATTTATATAGCATAGTCGTTATTATACATGTTAGATTGGTATGCCGAGAGGGTGTGTCATAGTGCAAGATCGAGCAGAGCCAGTAGTAACTTTTGTTTAGGAGATAGATTAATACAATAACTAGAATTCTAACAAGCTAGCGTGTAAGCGCAGGACGAATTTAAACCTAAAAATAAGATAGATTTCAATTCAGACTGCGCATGATTATTGAAAGCGAGAGAGCGCGCTGCTTGTTTGTAACTCCTAAAATTGACCATGCTTAACTGTCCTACAAAACTTGAAATATAACTGGTCTAACCTAGATTCTGTAGATTATCTATAAATTAGCCGGGAGTAACATAGCACGACGATGAGTGCTTGGTGCATTAGCTTGAGTGGGTGACAGCAGGGTGTTTGTGTTTGATGACCATCTCTCGTTTGATTATGGTGTGGTGTTCCCCTCAAGGATCCTTACCTTGAACCCCAATACTCATTTGCATTGTAAGATAATGCTGGTAAGTAATGCGGTAATAACATTGATTAAAATCTAGCTCATTTGGCTGAGCATTAATCAAAATAATATATATTCCCAATGTGAACGTTTGTTGATTTTATATTGAAATAGTTTAAACGAACATTTTTTATTGTGAAATGAATACAATCAAAATCAACAAGACTAAAGTGGAATAAGAAGGAGAATTTCCATTAATTGCCAAGGCAAGGATGTTGAATAAGATTCACGTTAAAACGTGCCCAATTAAGTAGTGAATAAAGTATAACATACTGCACAATACTAAAGTAGTGTCAAGATATTGGAGATAAATTTTTACAAAGCACTTGTATAGAAAAACACAATAGCTGCGCAATTGTAAGAAAAACTCTTCAATAATTCACTTTCCTAAAATTGAAGTGGGGTTTACCTTCCAACATTGGCGCCCCTTGAAGTCGGTTAATCTTTTACACGTATTCGCTCTTTTTCGCGGTACGGATTTTTTGATTTTATCTACATTATTAGAGAGTAAAGTAAAACATTTTAAGATAGTTTAATAAATAGGTGTTTTAATTTTTTTACTGTCGTTATAAAAATGTGTAAGGTATAATGCTCAATTCTAAGCTGGAATTTTGTATAATTGTAACGTTTCAGCAATCACCTGTTTCTGATTAATTTCAGCAGTAAAAATACTTTGAAGACCTGCTGCTGTGGCCTTACTGGAAGTCTAATCTAACAATATTTAGGACGACAAAGTTCAAAATAATTCCGCAAGGTATCACTACTTGTCAGACACACCAAGCTGTACTAAATACAGCATATCGCATAGAGGGAAACCCATGTTGGTGTTACAGATGCTCAAACCACGCTGGCTAGTAAACGTTTATTGGTAAAATCTATTATTTTCCCTTACTTTACTTTAACTATTAGTAATCAGTGATTACAATTACGATAAATTTACAAAAATGAACGTAATCACATCACAACTCGTACAAGTCCAAAAAATTATCTAATTTAGAACTATTAAAATTTGTATTTGTAGTACACTCAATTCTTACGAGTAATGATAATTTTCTATGGCACTTTGAACGCTTTTTTATTCGTGAATGATGTAAGAAACGTAAGATAGATCGACACTGGCCCAACTATATTTCGGCACTCGTAACCAACAGGACTGCAATGCACAATAAATCCTACAGCGTACCGAGAGAAGAACTCTCTTCCATATTTTTCATCAATTCGCCTGAGCCGGCTGAGGTCCACATCGGCACTGAAACACTGCCCTTGGAAAGCATGGTGGATAAGTGAGCAGAGAGCGATATAAAGTTACAAAAATAGTTTTTGTAATTCTCAAAGAATTTTAATTTGTTTTCTCTATTACTGATTGTAATTTTATAAACGCTTTAATTTGTTGAAATTACATTAGTTGTGCAACAAATATTGTGTCGTTAAAAATGTAAGTCGACACTATTTCGTTCTAGGCAAAAGGTCAGCACGTACTAACATTAGAATGTTACAATAAATTGTCACTACCATCTCTGTAGGTTTAAGATATAATTTATAACGTACACCCCTCTGAACTTCGGGGGTAGGTACGATAAGTGGACCCGGTTGTTTAATATCGAAAATTGGCAAAAAATATTACTTAATCATAACCACCGAGGGAGATGCGGAATCGATAACGATTAATTATTTTGAACAGAATAATTTAATAATCTACATCAACAGCTGGAAACACTTTCAAAATACACACGTAAGTAATATTTTCAATTTTTAAAATATAAGTAACATTTGATTATTAAAAAATGGCTGTCAATTTTAGAAAAAGCTACACGACATTGTTTTTGAAAGATGATAATACATTTTTACGTGGCTTCAACATGTTGGACTCGTACCGAAAAACCCATTATGTGAAATTTGTGGGAAAGAAACAACTGTAACTGTGACAGGAGCAAATATGGTCCGTCTTAGAGTGCCGGTTTTCCTAATTTATGCTTATAATAATTTATTTAATTACTGTAAATATTTAATCCATATTTTAATTTAAAACATATGATTGTTAGTTATTGAAGACTATAGATACTTTGATATCGATTGATAGTCTAGGATTTTAGAAATGCGAATATTAGGTATCGATGATTACATTTTTCGATATAAAAAACCGGGTCCGCTTATCGTACCCTACCCCAACTTCTGTATAATACGACTACTATGAAGTATATAAAACCTTTAGGAAAATCACACTCTAGATCTTACTCCAACCAGTCATTGAAAGGGTTATAGTGTTTAATGTCTCCCTATTAAAAATAACGTTCGGATTAAACCCTGAAAAAGCTTACTGATATGTAATTTTTATTCGATTAATATACCTGCATCATATATTCCAAGTTTTGTAGTGCGGCTACAAGATTGTTTTAAATTAGAAATTTGTCTTGAGGCATTCGTCGAAGTACAAATGAAGTTCTAACTTTGTTATATGGATAACCAGCTTATGTATGACGCAAATATTTAAGTCAAATTGCTATTTATATATTAGCGTCATCTACTATAAGAGTCCAGGATAGGAGATGCTATTTAATTCCTTACATATTATATCCTTATTTGGAAATAAGTATTAAAAATATAAAGATTGAATTAGGTATAAAATATATATAAAGTTTATATTTGAGATGTGTTTCAACATGTTCCAAGTTCACGTATTATTAATGTAATATAAAGACACATTCTATTTCTAGAGATATTTGTATGGAATGTCCAACTTCCAGTGGGAGAGTTCAGCATCAGCACATCTAACCAGACGTTGTATACTTGACAATGACAAACCCACGTGTCCAGAATCCTAACTCTAAACTGTCTACGTCTTCCTTCCTTGTGTAAAGTATGACAAATAAAGTAAAAAGCTTTAGATATGACGAGACGAAAATTTAGCTATAACAGTTGAGTTGCGAAAATTTTATAGGAAACGCAGTTCCTTACTCGGTTTGTGGTTTTTAACCGCATATAAATTAGGCTGTATATCAAAGTAATAGTGATTTCTATAATAACAAGAGAATATATTATGTAATACATGTCATCATAATATCCTTTGTTTTGGGGGAAGGTTATTTTGACGATGGAAGGATTGTGAAGGAAACAGAATTTTTCCGGACATTTGCCCATCGTTTATTTTGTCATATATACTTATTGTTGTGTTTTAAACCAATATCCTCAGTCCCCAGATGATGCAATTGACTCTTCATGATGTCAGCAACAGGTTACAAATGACACAGATGTCCGATAGTTTTTTACACCATGGCGTAATATAAAAGATTTCACCATGTTGACGCTGGCCCCTCTATCAATGCCAGGAAAATATTATGAAAATGTAACCCTACGAGAAAATATTTCCTATTTGACCAAGAAAAATCGGGAACCCCAGAAAATTAAGAAAGAGTTTTTTCATTACACAGTTCTCTCCCCTATCTGTAATTACGCTAGCATGGTGCACTTAGAGGAAATGTGCTCACTTATTACAGTCAATAGTACATTAGGTTATATCTAGCAATCTCAAACCACATCTGCTATTATATATATGTGCAATCTCCAATATATAATACGAGTATATTGAGATTGCACATCACGGTATTTCACCACCAATGTTCACCGTAATAAGTATATATTGCAATAATTGTAAT
Source organism: Homalodisca vitripennis (assembly GCF_021130785.1). Taxonomy (NCBI): domain Eukaryota; kingdom Metazoa; phylum Arthropoda; class Insecta; order Hemiptera; family Cicadellidae; genus Homalodisca; species Homalodisca vitripennis. The sequence continues at coordinate 10,043 of NW_025782762.1, forward strand.
CAATCAGTAATTTAATGGAGTATAATGTCGCAGTGGTTATTATGCATAACGGGCCTTATTCAATTGTGAGAGTGATTAATGAATGTCATAATACAGAATAGCTAACTATATTGTATAATTAGGTTAAGCTTATAAATAGACCTAGGCAATAGGTTGTTTTTTTAGATTAGATTTGGCGAACTTGGGTTACTTTAAAAACCTTTAGGTTAGATTAATACATATTTTTATTATAATGGTTATTAGTTGGATAAACTAGTAAATAAAGCACGAAAATTAATTGTTTTTGACCAAAATCACTAGTTATTGTTATATAAATAACTGAGTAGAGTAGTATATACAGGGTGTCCCGTAACTCTCTGGAGAAAGGTAAAGGTATATCACGGGTGTTGCTTGGCAAGACAAACATATTTCACCATATTAACATGGGTCTCCGATGCTTAGTTTCCCATCTGTCCATCTGTATGTGTCTTTTTTAAAAAAAGGAATATCTTAAAAATTAATTAGTTAAACTATACAAATTTGGCTCAAATTTTCATGATAACAAATCCAGTTACTTAAAAAATATATTATCGAATTATCTGTTTAGCATTTTCAAGATGGCAGCCATTAAAACCTTTAAGCTTTGAATATCTTACGAATCTGCAATTTTTCTCAAAAATTACAAGAATAACAGTTTTTAGAGGATTTTAATTCACAAATTTAATGATACCAAACATTAAAATTGAATAATAAAAAGCTGATTTAGACCAGATTTACTGTGACAAGACATGGCCCACATCGAGGTTCTCAGTGAATAGCGAACAAAAGCAATACGTATATACACTGAATAATCGGCAGCTCTCCAATATAAGGGGTAGGAACGCTTAAAGCGTAAAGTAACGGAATCTCGACTTTATTTCAAGTTTTTTTATGATATATTCTAAGCATGTAAGTTATATACTTTTGAGGACTAGGGTGGATTTCAATCCTGAAACGTAGTATTATACATTTTGTAACATATAACGATGGAGCAAATATCAGCAAAATTAAATTATCCTTTTCATCTGGATCTGGAACAGAGAGTAATGAATAACGATTAGGACTTGCACTAACAGTTTAATTAACTGTTAATTAGTGATTGATTTATCCTCAGTCGTCCTTAACATTATAAAGTACCAGAGAGTTTGTACTAAATAGTTTCTGGTGAGCTTAATGAAATTGAGATTTCTTTTAAACTTCCGTAATCAGTCCTCGTTTATCAACTTTAGTTAATTTATATTATCTTTGACCTATGATATGTCCAAAGAACAAGCCTCCATACAAGAAGCCTCTTTAGAGCCATAGCCTTCCGTGTTTTAATGACCTGATGGTATCTGCTTTATAAAAGCTACTTTTCCTTACAGTCCTTGTTCTGGTTTATTTTTATTCAATCGTTCAATAAAATTAGTTTTGATTAATATTAATGTTTTTCCCAGTAATATTAAACTGAAAACAATGATAAAAACATTTTCTTAAACTCATTACTGCATAAAAGTCTTGATAATCTTTAAAGATTTTTTGATTTCTTGTATTATTGATAAATTTGTAGAGCCGATTCTCTCTATAACACTATTGTTAAAAATGCAACCACACACTTTATCTTAAGACAAAAATTATATTATTCACTGAATCAATTTGTATAATCACAGTTGGAAGGCGCATGCGTAGGATTACGTTTACCTTACATGTTTTTGCAAGTATTTGGTTGTAGAAAAAAGGACAGATCTTTATTAAATTACAACTTTGGAAACATATTTAGCGGTTATAAATAATGCAGCAGCGAGACACAGCGGTAGACAAGTTCGTTTGATTAGCGTTTAATTTCATTTTCATCCTTTCCTAAGTCTAAGTTGATTACGAAAGTTAATTACTTTCACCAGATTTCTGAGAGGCTTCTTTACTGTAATCGAAATGTTTTTTACAATCCCGCCAGTCAATATCTGCGTCGATTAAAGTACAATCTGTATTATCATATAGTCGATAAATCACACTTAATACTCGTATTTGTATTAACAAGATAGCAAGGCTAAGGGTATTGTCTTAACGAAATCCTGGTGGAATATGGTTTTTTTTAAGTGTACATAAAGCTGGATGAATCTAACTGCAAACCTAAACGAATCTGTAATTGTGTCAGGAGTGCTGCGGTCTCCCTGAACTTCCTGCGCTTTTTGGTGGCATCCTGGACAAATAAGAGACAGTTACTAAAAAGGACATCGATTTTGTATATGTAGAAATGCAGTTTTATCCAATGTTAAAGGACACTTTAATTTCTTCTGGATATACCCTCTACATTAAAAGAAACTTTACTAATGCTCAGCAGCCTAATCCTATGAAGGGACATATACGATCATCAAACTCGATTATTTGCCAACTTAGAGAATTAAGCTTTATCTAAATTTTTATCCTGTAGATAACTATATATCGAGATATATCTCTTCAGTTTTGTTTAGTATATTTTGAGCCTTCACCTTCGCTCAGCCAAACATATAGTACAAATTCGTAGTACGTGGCTTACAATCGGTTTTCTCTATTAGGGCAAAATTTTCTGAAGCAATTTCAAGAACAACGAGGTCGGGTTTTTCTAAAGTGCATATTGGCTCCCACCTCCTAGACTATAATTAACATTGTTTTCCTTATTCCCCATGCACCAATTAAATACACGCAAACAAAACACATGTTTGGACTAAGTCCTGTAGCAGGAAACCTAACATAATTGAACAAATGTATTGCTTACAAGTAATACTTTGATGGCAGTCCACTCTGCTTTATACAGCAACGTGGCAAAAATAATAATACAATAAATGATAAATAAAAGAGAATCTATAGTGATTACAATTTATTGGGAAAATGTTATACGGCTAAACAAGTATCAATCGCTACTATTATTTTGCTCCCTACTTCACCGACACTGAAATCCTGCAAAATTTTGGTTTAATTGACTCATTAACGTTTGAATATACTGCTCGAATTCAAGTAACTGAAGCAGTCAATATTAAAGATATAAAGTTCCTAATGAAACACAATAAAGAACTAGATTGGAATCATTAAGGCAGAAATAAATAAATCTTAAATCAAAGTAAATCCTACAAATCGGGTTTTTGTGATGATGAGTTACAAAGGATTTTGCTCAGAACGTGCATTCTCTACTGCTTATTTCAGTTGAAGACACAAATCCTTCTATATACCTTCTTTATAAGAGGTACATACAAGTCTTCTATATTTAGCAAATAGTAATATATTGATTTTACTTCAACAGTAGATTTTACAGTAATATGTTGATTTTGCTATAGTATATCTAGTATGTTAAAATGCATCTTATATGTTATTAATGCTTAACATGTTTTAGAAATTGTAGATAGCAATCTATAAAAACCTAAATATTTATTAATTTTATGAATAATAAATAGGAAAAATTGTATTTACACCTAAAATTTCGGTTCCGTAAACATGTAAATAAACATATGGTACAATAGAAATATTAGATCTGTTAAATAGTTTTTGTACAATCTATGCAGCCTACTATTAGCGGTATACCACAAATGGCTTTTCAATTTCAAATATATATATATTATAATATATATATATATATATAATATTATATTATATAAATAATTATATATATATAAAATATAATTATATATAAAATTATATATATATAATTAATTATATAAATATATATATAATTTATATATATATATATATATATATATATAATATATAACAAATATATATTCTAGATCTAAACATTGCTTTAAAAATTAAACATTGATCTTGTGATAATCATCGGTGGCCGCGGACTTGCCAGCAAGGACAGAATCACTCAGCGGTCACCGATCAAAATACCGGCCACATCCGTTATCCATTGATCTTGTGATAATCATCGGTGGCCGCGGACTGCCTGAAAGGACAGAATCACTCAGCGGTCACCGATCACAATACCGGCCACATCCGTTATCCATTGATCTTGTGATAATCGTCGGTGGCCGCGGACTGCCTGAAAGGACAGAATCACTCAGCGGTCACCGATCACAATACCGGCCACATCCGTTATCCATTGATCTTGTGATAATCGTCGGTGGCCGCGGACTGCCTGGAAGGACAGAATCACTCAGCGGTCACCGATCACAATACCAGCCACATCCGTTATCCATTGATCTTGTGATAATCGTCGCTGACCGCGGACTGTCTGCAAGGACAGAATCACTCAGCGATCGCCGATCAAAATACCGGCCACATCCGTTATCCATTGACCTTGTGATAATCGTCGGTGGCCGCGGACTGTCCCTGCAAGGACAGAATCACTCAGCGATCGCCGATCAAAATACCGGCCACATCCGTTATCCATTGATCTTGTGATAATCATCGGTGGCCGCGGACTGCCTGCAAGGACAGAATCACTCAGCGATCGCCGAACAAAAATACCGGCCACATCCGTTTATCCATTGATCTTGTGATAATCATCGGTGGCCGCGGACTGCCAGCAAGGACAGAAATCACTCAGCGGTCACCGATCAAAATACCGGCCACATCCGTTAATCCATTGATCTTGTGATAATCATCGGTGGGCCGCGGACTGCCTGAAAGGACAGAATCACTCAGCGGTCACCGATCACAATACCGGCCACATCCGTTATCCATTGATCTTGTGATAATCGTCGGTGGCCGCGGACTGCCTGAAAGGACAGAATCACTCAGCGGGTCACCGATCAAAATACCGGCCACATCCGTTATCCATGGATCTTGTGATAATCATCGGTGGCCGCGGACTGCTGAAAGGACAGAATCACTCAGCGATCGCCGAACAAAATACCGGCCACATCCGTTATCCATTGATCTTGTGATAATCATCGTGGCCGCGGACTGCCTGCAAGGACAGAATCACTCAGCGGTCACCGATCAAAATACCGGCCACATCCCTTATCCATTGATCTTGTGATAATCATCGGTGGCCGCGGACTGCCTGAAAGGACAGAATCACTCAGCGGTCACCGATCACAATACCGGCCACATCCGTTATCCATTGATCTTGTGATAATCGTCCGGTGGCCGCGGACTGTCTGCAAGGACAGAATCACCCAGCGGTCACCGTTTCACAATACCGGCCACATCCGTTATCCCATTGATCTTGTAATAATCGTCGGTGGCCGCGGACTGGCTGCAAGGACAGAAATCACTCAGCGGCCACCGATCAAAATACCGGCCACATCCGTTATCCATTGATCTTGTAATAATCGTCGGTGGCCGCGACTGCCTGCAAGGACAGAATCACTCAGCGGCCACCGATCAAAATACCGGCATCATCCGTTATCCATTGATCTTGTGATAATCGTCGGTGGCCGCGGACTGTCTGCAAGGACAGAATCACTCAGCTATCGCCGATCAAAATACCGGCTACATCCGTTAACCATTGATCTTGTGATAATCGTCGGTGGCCGCACACTGCCAGCAAGGACAGACTCACTCAGCGATCGCCGATCAAAATACTCGGCCACATCCGATATCCATTGATCTTGTGATAATCGTCGGTGGCCGCGGACTGTCTGCCAGGACAGAATCACTCAGCGATCGCCGATCAAAATACCGGCCACATCCGTTATCCATTGATCTTGTGATAATCGTTTGTGCCGCGGACTGCCTGAAAGGACAGAATCACTCAGCGGCCACCGATCAAAATACCGGCCACATCCGTTATCACATTTATCTTGTGATAATCGTCGTGTGGCCGCGGACTGCCTGCAAGGACAGAATCACTCAGCGGTCACCGATCAAAATACCGGCCACATCCGTTATCCATTGATCTTGTGATAATCATAGGTGGCCGCGGACTGCCTGCAAGGACAGAATCACTCAGCGGCCACCAATCACAATGCCGGCCACATCCGTTATCCATTGATCTTGTGATAATCATAGGTGGCCGCGGACTGCCTGCAAGGACAGAATCACTCAGCGGCCACCAATCACAATGCCGGCCACATCCGTTATCCATTGATCTTGTGATAATCATAGGTGGCCGCGGACTGCCTGCAAGGACAGAATCACTCAGCGGCCACCAATCACAATGCCGGCCACATCCGTTATCCATAGATCTTGTGATAATCGTCGGTGGCCGCGGACTGCCTGCAAGGACAGAATCACTCAGCGGCCACCAATCACAATGCCGGCTACATCCGTTATCCATTGATCTTGTGATAATCATAGGTGGCCGCGGACTGCCTGCAAGGACTGAATCAACTCAGCGGGCCACCAATTCACAATGCCGGCTACATCCGTTATCCATTGATCTTGTGATAATCATAGGTGGCCGCGGACTGATCATAACGCAAGGACGAATCACTCAATGTAACCGATATTTAATTTTAATTTGCATACTAGTTACAGCGTGCTTTTATTGGGGAAAGATACAATACCTTTCTTCAGCTACATACTTGAAATTATGTACATATTTTTAATAAAATTCTCAGTTTCTGCAATTGTTTGTGAACTTAATTTGGATCCTCTATTTTTGGATGAGAAACGTAACCTTTTTGCTTAGTTGAGTATCCAATATAAGAAAATCTAGATTTTGAAATAAAAGAGAGGCTTTAACATTTTACACTTGCGCATTACACATTACACAAATGTACACAAAGCGCTACACAAACACAAACTCCGTCAGAGTCAGTTTCGAAGTTCATACATAATTAATATCGCTTTCAAAAGCTGTTAAATAAAATAAATACAGTGATTTTACCTCTTCTGAAGGAATTAAATTTACGTTACACAACTGTAAACCAAGTGACTAATTCAGATTATAGAACAAATAGAGAACACTGGAATCCGATTATAAAGAAATGATTAATTTGAATACTAACAGTTACATTAAACAATTAATATTTTATATTTATGGAAAACTAATATGATTAAAAGTAATAAACATCGTTTTTTCTTTCTATGACTTACTAAATTTACCAAATAAAAGAGAAATAAATGTTTAACTCTAATAACTGGAGGTAATGTTTGATTATTTACATTTAATATATAAAGTTACTAGCTGTAACTTATAGATTTTATTTCAGTAAGAAATAAATAGCAATGCATTAATATAAACTCTCTAATAATATATTTAAAAAGTGATATTTCGTTGCGATACATAAACAAATAACGCAGAATTAAAATTAAAAGTCAGTAAAGCATCATATAATGCATCTAAACTAATTTAAAAGGGCTCATAAATTACAACAATAAGCTACTACTTTCAGCTCTTAAATGAAACTATCAATAAATAACTTATCAGAATGCAATTTAAATGAACAATGGATTATAACTTGATTAGTGTATTTTTAATTGAAGGATCCGCTTAGTAAAAACTTAACATGGAATCACCATAGCTACATTATATATCAACGTTATTACGAATAATACTCTAATTGAAACAATTTCTAACTCGATTTAAAAAAAGTTTTGATATATATATTTTCCACGTTATACTCAAATATAAAAAGTTCTCTAATAATTTAATGTCTTGTACCAAATGTGTGTCGTGCAGAAAATTAACAGAAAACAGATAGTTTCATTTATATATAAATTTTAAATATTTATAACTGAGTTTCTTTATGTTATAAAATATAATTTTATATTTTCAGATTAATTTTTTGCATTTGTATTTTATCATAACTTTCAATAATTGACTTCATTGTAAATGAGCGCACAGAAACAGACGATGTGTAGGATCAGGTGACTGTTCAATGCAATTGGCGATACCGCTCTAGGACGGAATTGACATTGAATATTCAAACCATCAGTTCTCCCTCATTCTTGGCTTCTTTCTATAAAACTATGTGAGTGTTTTTAACCATAAAGTGAGGGGGTTTTCTTGACCCCCTTCACCCAAATTAAGTGTATTTTGTGCATTCTCCCGCGTTATCTTCCATCCTCCATTCACAATCCCAAGTGATTCTGAGTGTTATGAACTGTTTGTAGTCCATTTTGGGAATCATCTGCATTTTAAGCCGACGGGTAGTGTGTCGACCTAGTGTCAGTCCGTTTAGGAAGAGGGGAGTTTTTTGTTTAAAGTTTAGATGGAAGAATTGAAAGTACGTAATGGTGGAAACAGTTAGGCAAACGTATGAGCGCAGTCCACGAACGTCTACTCGCCGTGCAAGCAGACAACTGGGTATGCCTCATATGACTGTCTGGCGAGTGTTAAGACGTCGTTTGCTGTACAAACCATACAGACTAAAATTAGTACACGCTCTCCGGGTTGGTGATAAAAGGAAACGTGTTGAATTTAGTAATGCTCTACTTGAGGACATGGAAGTGGATACATTTTTATCACGATTAATTTTCAGTGATGAAGCAACATTTCATACTAGTGGTAAAGTAAACCGACATAACGTGCGCATATGGGGACTCGAAAAACCTCACGACGTTATTCAGTATGAACGAGACTCGCCGAATGTGAACGTTTTTTTGTGCAGTCTCTCGTAAAAAAGTGTACGGTCCCTTCTTTTTTAAGGGAGACACTGTGAATGGAATGAGCTATCTTCAAATGCTGCAGAATTGGCTTTTCCCACAACTTCAGGCAGACTCTAGTGACTTCATTTTCCAACAGGACGGAGCTCCGCCTCACTGGCACAACAATGTTCGGCAGCTTCTCAACAACACTCTGCCCCACCGCTGGATAGGGCGCACGGGACCTCGAGACAATGCCCTTCATTCTTGGCTTCCAAGATCACCAGACTTGACCCCATGCGACTTTTTCTTGTGGGGATATGTGAAGGAAAAAGTGTTTGTTCCCCCTCTAACTCATGACATCGAAGAACTAAAGAACAGAATAACTGTCGCAATAAGGTCTGTGAACGCAGATACGTTGTGTAAGGTTTATGAGGAATTTAGCTATCGTCTGGATGTTGTTTGTGTTGCTGCTGGTGGACATATAGAAAATTTGTAATAACGTACATAAAAATTTAAGATTTTTGTGAGTATTTTTCAATAAATATTATTTTTTTAGTACATTTTTAGCAATAGATATTGGGTTTTAAAATCAGGTCATTCATTTGATACACGCTGTACTTATAATAGGATTTTGGTCATTTGCCAACATTGTATGTAACAAAATTAGTAACACAACTTTTTTAGGATTGTAATATGTCCTCTTCGGTAGGTGGGAAGACAATTAGTAAATGAAAATAACAGAGAGATTAAGGGTAAGAAAAGAGGTTAATCATAGTCGAAGGATTCAATACTGGGAAAGAATCTGAATATTAACCACAGTATACACATGCATAAAAAAGTTAAACGAAGAAAAACTTCATAGTAAATAATAGTGTAAAGTACAAAATTCGGTTCAATAACAATTTTGTTTGTAGATAAGTAAGATGTATATTTCAAAATAAAACATTGTGTTGAAAATGAAAAAGTACCTACCATTGCCGAAATAGAGCGGAACACCTTGCTCCTGACTGATAGAATCTCAGCTGTATCTTACTCCATGATTACCACCACGTGATAGACGAGTTGTCACTAGTGCTGACATCAGTCTCTTCTGCATGTTGCGTGATTCATTATTATTTTACTATCACCATGCCATAGAGTGGAGCAACTTGCTCTTGACTGATAGAATCTCAGCTGTATCTTACTCCATGATTACCACCACGTGATAGACGAGTTGTCACTAGTGCTGACATCAGTCTCTTCTGCATGTTGCGTGATTCATTATTATTTTCCTGTCACCATGCATGCCATAGAGTGGAGCAACTTGCTCTTGACTGATAGAATCTCAGCTGTATCTTACTCCATGATTACCACTACGTGATAGACGAGTTGTCACTAGTGCTGACATCAGTCTCTTCTGCATGTTGCGTGATTCATTATTATTTTCCTGTCACCATGCCATAGAGTGGAGCAACTTGCTCCTGACTGATAGAATCTCAGCTGTATCTTACTCCATGATTACCACTACGTGATAGACGAGTTGTCACTAGTGCTGACATCAGTCTCTTCTGCATGTTGCGTGATTCATTATTATTTTCCTGTCACCATGCCATAGAGCGGAGCACCTTGCTCCTGACTGATAGAATCTCAGCTGTATCTTACTCCATGATTACCACCACGTGATTGACGAGTTCTCACTGGTGCTGACATCAGTCTCTTCTTCATGTGTGGTGACTAATTATTATTTTTCTGTCAATACTTCTAATCTACTGTTTTTACAATTTAATGCACAACACTAATTTTTCAAAGACGTTTACGAAACATAAAACTAATAATTTTTACCATGGTTTTATTTTCGTAATGGAGTGCTGTATTTTTTTTTTTACAAAGTGTATAGCGCACAGTACAAAGATTACTTTTTGAAATTTTATTATATTTCTATTTATTTTATGCTATTGTGTATCACAATACTTTTGGTAATGTAAAGTATACAACACTGACAGAACAGGTGGGTTAAACTGAGGGCATGTAACAGCATATTTGTAATTGGCAAACCCGGTCGGGCATTTAAAACTAGATTCAAAGAACACATCCCTGCCCCACGAGAAAATAAACCAAAATTATATCTCGCCAAATTTGACAGTAACCAATGTCAGGATAGACATTGATGATAGTGGGGTTGTCCTACACGTATGCAAAATGGGTCGGAACTTGACATTCTACCAAAATTTACAAAACGAAGATCCAAATTATGCGATACTGAATGAAAATCTCCAATTTAGTTCCTACTATATTTATAATACGATACTCGGTCACAAAAATACAACTGTAAGACTCAATTAGGTATGGACGAACCAGGAAGTTGGTGAAAAAGTAGTGAAATAAACTTCAATTCTCAGTGTCTGCGCTGCCGACCTGCAGGTTGGTGTCCATGTAGGCCTGCCTACCGTCTTTTTTTATTATTAATTATTTTATCGTGTCTATATTTATTAAATTGTGTGTTTTATTAAATATGCATTTTTAAAACGATTTCGATAATCGAATTTATAACCGTTGAGTGCAGTCAATCTAGACTGACCAAACTGATTGGTGGTGTGCAAATAACAGATTGTTTACTATGTAAAGTGGAAATGTTTATGCACAATTCTGAGACTATTTATTAGGCAATCCAGTAGTACATGTAAAATATTGCACGTTTTGGTGTATGTTTTATCACTCGAATTTTCAGAAACCTTTTTACTTCTCAGATTACTTAACAAACACCGAACTATTGCCTATAGGTTCGTACATTCGTGAATTGAACTTATCGTTTAATGTGTTGAACATAAATCACCCATTAAATGGCAGTGCCGATGGCCGAATGGTCTAAGGCGTTATACTCGTACTTTGAGTCTGAATTACAAGTAGCTCAGGTTCAAATCCTGTCTGTGACCGTACCTCTTTTTATCAGTACTATCGTTCTTGTACTGTATCGACTCTCTCCCTTCATTCAATTTTATAAGATCCTCTCACTCCAGTGACCCATTAGGACGGAAGGAATAAGACTTAAAAGAGGATCGGCCTCTCCTTAAAGACATAGCTTCATGTTATTATCGCATTGGTCGTTTAATGAGGTTCGCTTCAAGATAGACTTTACCTAATTTTATGTTCATTGGATATTTTTACTATTTAAAATTATATCTTACTCAGTGTTTCTTAGCAAAATTAGTCCACAAGCTTGTTTTATGACAGTAATATTATTATGTTCATAATTACAATTAAATTCACGCGAGTGCTCTTTTGAATGCTTTTCTCACCTATGTCCTTAGACGGATTTCAATAAAGTAATCTTTTACTTTTTACGTGAATTAGCTGAATTTTATGTTAAAAACACGAAGGAAATTGTGGAAATTAGTTTATTCTTGTTTTCCTACAAATAATACATTCCCGTTTTGGCTAAAACACTTAAATTTAAGTGTTTTAGTCGAAACGGGAATGTATTATTTGTAGGAAAACATGAATAAACTAATTGCCACAATCTTTTTTTCATGTATAAACTTTTAATCCCATGGAACATGTGGAGAAAGTATATTATGTGATCTAAATAAATGTTGACCAATTAATACGTAAATAACTCTTAAGATTAAAATATAACTCTCATAGGTGTAGGAGAAAGTTTACTAAAATGGCTGTTTTAACTATTGACTGAGTGTGGTTTTGTGTATTTTTATAGAACGGAAGTGTACAAAATGGTCCCTGATTTTTTGTTATTTGCAATTCTAATATTAAGTTAATATTAAGTCATCTGAACATTACAATACACTAGTAATATAATTGTTGTTTCTATGGCATGGGGTTAGAAAGTAACAACGATTGTATATTTCTGCACCAAACTCAAACTAAGTTATACTTCATGTAGAAGACCAATTTGTAATATGATTTTGTGCAATATCATTTAGAGTACTATCTATTTTGAGTTACAGTTTTCAAAATCCTGGAATTCATGTGCTTCAGTTATAAATAATAATATATTTATATACATTATATATGGTACATGGGGTATGTGTATAAATATTTTAAATAAATTAATATTATTTAAATTGGTATTTGGGCAACTTAATGGTTTCAACCCTTATTTAATACATTGCTATTTTAAGAACGAAAAATATATGACTTATTGAAAACTACTAAAATATCTATAAACACTCATGTTAATAAATCGGTAGATTTAGTCTAAACATAATATTTTTGAATATTATATTCTATTCTAATGATTTTATGTAACGTAAATACTATTCATAAATTAGCTGGTGGCTTTTATTATTTTCATATTATTCTATAACTCAAACACTCAATTTAATTTGTATTAAAAATAATTAAAAGTAGAAATCTTCTCAAATGTACTCAGTAAGTTTTTAGAAGTACTCGTATAACGTTTTGGCGAACACAGAAAACAATTCCGAAGTATATAAGCCTATTAAACTAAACTGTTTAGTCAGCACCGTTTGAAACGAGACAATATGGTTTAAAAAGCTCTCCAACTTCAGCGTGCAAGGTAATTTTTAATATTCTTGTCGTACATTGAATTTCGGGGAAGTGAAAATAAATCCTGAAGAATATTGTTAAATGTACTAAGAATAAGAGTGATATTTTATTTTACATTCTATTTGATATTGTTCATTAAAGCAGTTCTATAAAAATAATATACGGATTGACAATTATATTTTAGGACGACTTTATAATTTTTTAAATGACAAGAAATATGATAACCAAATGTGGCATACCGTAACTGGTAATAGTAAGCTATTCTTCTGAGTACTTGATCGGATGTCACCTTTGGGGGACGACCCGTCGTGGATAAATAGAAAATCTTCAATGACAGCCTATGTTGAGTTTTAAATAGTTTTATAGGTTAGTTAATCTAAAAATAATACCGCAAACTGGAGCTAAAAAGATTGATTCAGTTGGAAGAAATTGCCGTTTAAAGTTTTTAAAATATTTAATAAATTTTACATAAGAAATACTAATACAGCGCCTGTTATTAGTTAATAGTGTGTGGGAATAAATTTGGGTGAAACAATTTCAAAGTAGTTTTTTAAAACATTCCCCTCTGGTCGTTTAACAATGGTGTAGAAACTTTAAAATGTTCAACAATTCAACATTGGTTGTCATTAAATATTTTCTTTTTACCCCCGACGAGCCGCCCCCTAAAGGTGACATCTGATCACCATGTACTCAGAAAAATAGCTTACTACCAGTAACAGTATGCCAAATGTGGTTGTGATATCTCTTGTAATTTAAAAACTATGAGGTCGTCCTAAAACTCGAGCGTGAACTATCGGTCGAGCGTGGCCGCTGCTTGGATAGATGACCGCTGAGCGATCCTGTCCTTGCAAGCGGCCCGCCTGCCCGGCCATTGGTGGTGGTTCGGAAGTCACCATTAAGCCGTTGGTCCCCAGGTTAAGTGTTAGAGAGGGCTTCTTAGCCCTAACTTCGCCTGGTAAAATAAGACATTCTTTACTTTTTTTTAAATTTAATTTTCACCCTGCAATAGTATTGAATGCGAATGTACAATTTAGCTCCAGTCCATCTTCCTCTTAAGTGCAGCATCTTAAATCTAAGGCTGTTGCAGAATTGACTCCTGAAATCTGGAGAAATTTTCGTCTGAAGGAATCTAAAAATAGACCGCGACGAAGATCGAAGACGCTCAAAACGAACCCCCGCATCGTTTGGACATCAGGGACACCCAGACTACAAGAAGTAGTGCAATCTGGTAAAGAGGTATTCTCATTGACTCATCAGGTGCATAACTGAGTGCACTACTTAAGAGGAAGGTGAACTGGAGCTAAACTCAACATTCGCATTGAATCAGCCCTTTCCATCATATCTGCTTTGTAAGAGTATTCTTAGTCATAATGTACATAGAGGAAAGTAAAATACTTGTACAAATGCAAATCGAATTCCGAGAGCACTCTTGAATAGTTGGAGAGCATATGCCAAAGGTAGTCCAATTATCCACCAAAGATATTGTGTGATATGCGTGAGCTATGATCTGGGTATGCAAACTACATGAAGCATTATGTTTTGATCTTATTGTGGTACAATAATTACTGGAACCAAATAGCAGGAATTTGAACGTTTGTCATCGTTAAGTACTATAAAGCAACGACACATATTGTTTATGTGAACTCACAACTATGACGTATATCTGCAATCAGTGGTGTAACTAGAGGGATATAAGGGGGGATAAAACTGTCCCCCTGTGTCCTATTCAATTTAAAAAAAATAAACGTACAAGAGTAATCCAACTTGTTTGAAGTACAACAAGTAATTGTTTTAATTGGGTCTTTATAATTTATTTATATTTAAATTTATATATAATTTCAATAAACATTGAATCACAAAAAGTACTTCCTCCGCCGGGAGTCGAACCCGGATCTCTCACTTGCCGGGTAAATGTGCTACCATTAAACCACAGAGCGCTTACTTTTTCCGATTCAATTATTTTGTATTTGGCCGTATCTGTCACATATGCGTTTAAATAAGCAAACTAACATATGATCGGAAAACACCTGTCAAACGACTTTTATTTACGTTAAATTATAAATGGCAATAGCCTTATTTAATGGTCTTCCGAGGTAGGAGCAAGTACTTTTTGTGATTCAATGTTTATTGAAATTAAATAAGGCTATTGTCATTTATACAATTTAATGTAAATTTATATATACATGTATATATATATATATATATGTATATAATATATATGATATATTATATCATATCCTGTTGTGGTGTTCTCTTCCAAGATGTTCACCCCCCCCCCCCCCAGAGCGAAGTTCTAGTTACATCACTGCAGCAAACCTTTCATTCATCACCATTAATGAACTATAAACAAGTGCGAGTTGTTGCAGATTGTAGAATGTATTGCTTATTGAATTAATTGTTAACGGATTTGCGAAAATTATGCCAACAGTTTAACACATTATGAAAAAAAAATGAAATGAAATGAAAAATGACTTTATTGAATACAAAGTAAAACATAAAACATATTCAATTGGCGAGGTTAGGACTATTAAGTCCTCTCTTACACCTAATAACAACATTATGGACGAACCATAGAGAAATTAAAAATATTTTTGTATGTCACTAAGTTTAATTGAAGAGAACCAGTTGTATAAATCAACTAATGAACTAAATAAAAAGACATGACTGAAAATGAGGACTTTATTGGAGATACACATTGAAACTGCACAGTCCACAGCCATTGCGATCTATTAGGCAATTTCACGGTGGATGTTACTTTACCTTGAAATTAATGTTTACTCATTTATCGATTGATGAAGTTTACATAAGTACATGTATGAAAACATGTGTGATAATTTTGAGAATTAAAAATACCTCTAACATTCGTTATTTGTTCTAAAACAATAATTTGAGTTGGATTTAGGTTTTTTAAGAACTTATGATGAGTTTACTGATCATTATTGCTTAAAAATGTAAGTAGAAACCAAAAAACATATTTACCAAAATTATGCTTGTTTGATCATACCAATTTATTCCAAGTTACTGAAGTGTACTTAAAACTATTTAATCCATTTGGTTCATCTTTTATATTATTATGAATTTTAACTGAATAATCGTTTGCAAATAGTTTTAATGATCTAGTTAAAACTGACAAAATCTCTGTTGTATGTAGAGGAAAGTTCATATCATGATTTATAGAGGTTGTAGGATTCTCTAGCAGCCCAATTTCTCTAATCTCTGAGAATTCCATTTTAAAGATCCTAAGTTAAAAGTTTATAGCATGAAATGAAAAGATTGATCAGGAATCATCATTTCTCCTAAAATAAAAAAATATTTTATTTACGTATGGTTAACATTCAACAAAGAATGGAAAACTGCTTTATTCTTAAACTAAATCCTGAAATTATGAAGTTTTGCAAGTTGTTGAATTTCAGACTAGAGCTGTAAGAATTGACGTATATAGATCAATGCTGAAAGGTCTTCACTGATCACGAATGGAACTAGTGAAAATTATCAAATTCGACCCTCTTCCTATTCATAACGCAGCTATAATAGGAAGGTTTGATTCAATATGAATGTTGAGTTTACCTCCAGTTCGCTCCTCTTATTACTAAGCCTTCTCCTCATAAAATCGTAATTGTGTACATAATCTATCAGAATTGAACATTTTTCTAGACTGCTTAACTGTTAGTAAATTAATATGTACGAGTAGTGTGTACTTGATCTATACATAGATCGTACACTTACTTCTCCATTAATACTTTTATTCTTGATTCAAGCCATATGACTAAACTGGCAAAGTAAGTTTTATCGATTAGACTGAATATCAAGCGGCGTAACTAATCGCTGTAACAACCGAACAAAACATCGAATGAAACTAAATCTATCGATATTTTTCATCGAATCTAAATCCAAATAACATCAATACTCCATATTTTATTTGCTGGATGAATGTAATATAATATTTGTTTGCATTATATTAAAAGTTAAATATAACTATTTATATGGCTATCGAAAACAATAACTTTATTAGTAATCTTAAATGTTACTTTACGGTTACATGTTTGAAAAGCAGTGAAAGAGCATTTTTAATTCCTAAAAACCAAGATTTGGTTCCAAATGTAAGAGAATGGACATGAATATGAGAGCCTTAGGCTCTATAATAATCGTAATTTCAACTAAAACCGTGATAGGACCTAATTTGACAGTTTGTATAGCCGCATGTCTCAATACAATGGAAACAAAGTTATCTGACAGGTTCGGTTTTTAGCATTTCCTTTAAGACCTGGGGAAGTTGTACTTCAAAAAACGTCGGAATTTTAAATATGTTTAATTAATATGTATGTGAATGAAACAGGTTTTTTCCAGACATTTTCCATCGTTCAGTGATAAACAACTCAGTAACACTACGTTTCGAGATCTGCAATCTGATCTCTTCTTGAGGTAAATAACTAACCTAACACATAATTTGTAAATATTTACACACAGATTGTAATTATGTGTTGGGTTAGTTATTTACCTGAAGAAGCGATCAGATTGCAGATCTCGAAACGTAGAGTTACTGATTTTTCTGTTTCACTGAACAATGACAAATACCCGGGAAAATCCTGTTTTATTCAGAATCCTAACATCGTCAAAAACAAACTTTTAACAAATAATTGATATGAATGTTTTGTTTGGTGTAGCTAACTAGCTTTTCCCCTTTTGACATCTTTATTGTTTTTCATATAACTTGAACACAATAATACATTTAATACTTTTTGATTGAAAAAAAATTCGCAGATTAATTAAATTTCTAAACTTATGTTTATCCTATTATGAGATTTTCACATGTGGCGTAGTAGTACATGTTAGCCTAACTATGAGAACGAGACACTTGAGAGTTTTACAAGCAACAAGAGGATAAAGTAAGGAAAAACAAGGAAAAAGTACTGGTGTACTCCTTCTAGTCTTCTAGTCTTTTGTAGTAGTATAGGAGGTGAGTGCCGGTTTATGGTCTACACATACAACCTTGCTTTTTCTTAAATTACATAGAAAAATTATGCCTTATCAGACACACTAGTTTTGGTATAGGTTGGGGAAAAATTGCTCAATTGATGAAAATAAGAATCAGATTATGTGCTTGTACAGTACTAGGTCTTAGCTCCTAGGGTCCTTTTAACTGTGCAAGGAACCTTTTGGCAGCATAGCCGGATTCTTGTTTAACTGTCCAAATTGAATAAAATACGCAGTAGCAACGTGTGGATGTTAGAATAGGCTATGATAATATAACAATACCCCATTCTGAAAAACAGCCACTGCAGCAACATTGTAAACAGTGAACGAAACAATATAAGATATTGTTACAGTACTATTAACAAACACTTATAATTATGAAATTTTATTTTTCTGAAGCCTTATTCAATCAACACATCATCAGACCCACATAACTGAAATAACAGTGGTTAAAGTATTATTACTTTATAAATTAATAAATTAGTTAAGTTTTGTATAATTATAAAGTAGTTTATAATTATTAATAAGGAGTATTTGTTTATAAATTAAACATTTGATTTCAATTTGAAGAAGCTGGTAGATGTATACACAAAATTGTTGTTATAATAATACACTATATAATAACAATATACTATATTGCAACAATATACTACATTCTACCAATATATTATATTGTAACAATAAGCTATATTATAACAATATACTACATTTTAACAGTATACTATATTGTAACAATATGCTATACTATAACAATATACTACATTGTAAACAATATGCTATATTAATACAATGTACTACATTGTAACAGTATACAATATTGCAGTAATATGCTATATTATAACAATATACTACATTGTAACAATATACAATATTGGAACAATATACTATATTGTAACAATATACTGTAACAATATACTACATTGTAACAATATACGATATGGCGAGCCGTATACTATACTTGTCCGGCAGATTGTTGCTTAGGCGAGTCAAGGGGTAACTTCTGACGAGCGGAGAGCATGATTGTTGGGTGGTGGTGCTGAGGAGGGGTTAGACTTGCGCTGACGGACTTGTCGCCCCCAGTAGTGATGCTGCTCTCTACCGCGAACTGACACCTACCCGCAGTGTTGACGCGCCGCGACGCGAGTTGTACATTAGTTTTCACACTGTTTAAGTAAGTATATGCATTCAATTTTAAATAACTTTAAAATTTGTCAACTGTAATTTTACTGTTTGTAATATTTTTCTATTCATAGTAGTTCCGTGTTAAAAAAAATAAATACAAGTTGGTCAAATTTTGTGTCTTGAATAAAATATTTTATCAAGAAGTATTTTATTAAAAATATTAAAAAATTAATCATGACAAAAACTGTAAGATTTTTACGTAATTTAAATCGACATATAATAATTGATCGATGCGAAGGAACTTATTCTTATTTAATTGAAAAACGTCTGAGATAATTTAAAGACAATATTTAGAATTAACCTTGTTTAATTAAATAATAACAACGTTAATATGTATAAATGATCAAAGTGGTTGTTGAAACTCACTTCTGTTGGATCACACACATCAAGTATAGATTATGCCACAATGTATTATAAGAAATAATCGTATCATTAAAATATGTTTCCTACCTTTTGTTAAAAACATCATGTAGGCAAGTAAGTTAGTTATAAAAAAGTATTTAATAAATGTATCCATTTTTTATACTAAAATGTTTAATGAGAATTCCTTAAACACTGCAAATAAGCAATGATTTTATATAACAGACTAAAAATTCTTTAAATATTATAAATAATTTTTTTATTTTAACACTTTTACTTTTAAGAAAAATAAAAAAAAAAACATCGTTATTATTTCAATTTTCTTTATTGATGTACACCTGCCATAGAATTTGGTGATTTAACCTTAAATAAAGAGCTAATTACCTGTAAGATCGAAATATAATAAAGTGATGGTTCCTGATTGTTAAGCATATTAAATTTATCCGCGGTACTCAAAATTCACGAAAGATTTTGGGCTTACTTGTTCACCTTTTACTATCGACAGACTTGTTGCAAAAAAGTCAGGTGACAATTTAGTCTAAAACCTACCTCCCAGCTATAATATATTTTGATAATATTATACTAGTTGTACATATTATATGGGAATATTATATATGTATATATATATATATATATATATATATATATATATTAAAAATTGTTTATATATATGTATATATAATTTTTTATCCTCATTTTCAAACGACTTTCTGGTTTTTATCATATCAGGGGGACAAGTACATTACAGGAAGGTTTGAAAATCTTTAATGCAAACATAGGTAGAGTTCTACAACAAAATGAAGAGATATTTTTATAGAACACGACGCCGCCTAAATAAAAATGGCGTAAAAACTACTTGTCTAAATTTTAAGATTTTGTCCATGCTTTTAAAAAAGTGCTACATAATATTAAACAGTTATTTATACTTAAAGAAAATTAATTTTTAACAGTTCATCCGGCTCAGTCAGAAAAAGTACGTATGGTCTTTTGTGACAACTTTTGTGATTATTTTGAGACAGCTAAAATATTAATAGTATATTTTTCATGAGATTTACAAAACTACCGTCAATACCGTTTGAGGTGCAACAAAATTGATTGTAAGACAAACTTTGGTATATGTTTTATGTGTTCCATAACAACTTTTACAGTTTGAAAAGGTCCATAAAAATTGAGTTATGAATCTTTAAACATTTTAAAATCCTTCATATTGAAACTGTGTACCAAGCCAGCCACAAGAACCTTAGGCCTATGTTGCACTTGCAACTCAACGGAACAAACCAGCCCCGTCGTCGGATTGGGTAGAACCAATTTTCATAACAAATTTCAAATACTTTTATTTTTTTATGATATTTAAAGTTTCCAAAAGCCATGTTATACTGCATAGATTTACGGAATACTCAGTATAATCGTAATGTCACTATAAACTTTGAGATATAGATTTGCCGACTATTTTCTTATATTAATGTATAAAAGTTATATATTTTATAATATATAAAAAATATCTGAAGGTTTGCTTACGGTCTCCATATGCTCCTCATGTTACTATGGGTTTATCAATTTAGATCTGAAGACTATCTCTGTATACAACTAATGTCACTATGAGCTTAGCGATATAGATTTGCTGACGAACTGTGTATATTCCTCAAGTCACTATAAGTTTAGGAATATAGATTTGCTGACGATCTGTGTATATTTCAAAAGTCCCAATGATTTTAGCAATATGTTGACGATTTTTGTAGATTCCAAAAGTCATTATGGGTTTACCAATATAGATTTGCTGATAATATCGGTCTAATGTAATGTAATGCTAACGATCTATGTATATTCCTCATGTCACTATAAAGTTAGCTATATAGATTTACTAATGGTCTATGTATATTCATTGTATATCTCATGCCATTGATTCCTAATATCACTAGAAGTTTAATTATATAGAAATGCTAATAATCTATTTATATTCCTCGTCCCTATAAATTTAGCGATATAGATTTGCTAACGATCGATGTACTCGTATATTCTTCGTCAGTATGAGTTTAGTGGTAGAAATTTGCTAACGACCTATGTATATTCCTCATGTCACTATGAGTTTAGTGATATACATTTACTAACCAAAAACATTAAAATGTCTATCGCTTAAAGACATATTCACGCATGTAACTTATTAAATAGTTTTTATTATATATCATCAGGATTAGGAATATATAGGATATTTTACGAGTATATGTTAAAACACCATTATAATTTAATGATAAAATATTAATTTTGTAGCATAAAACAATGTCAATGAAACTAAAAGTGTTAATTAAGTAGGCATTACTTAATGGTACAGACTTAGGAGTTCCGTTCTGTACATCGTCCACGGAATAAAACGCATGTTTTATCTCTCAAGTACTGCTTAAAATTCTTGTTAACAGATGCCTCAGTCGAAGACGTTTGCAAAATATACGGCAGAGCATTTAATATTTTTTGAAATAAAAAAAAATGAAATGGACCTTTTGAAGCTGTTGTTATGTTCTGAGTGCAATAATGATAAGTGTATCTTTGTTTCTGGTGGAATACATGTGATTATATGTAAGAATAAATTAAGAATGAGATTTTTTAATGTAAATATCAAAACATAAAATATATACAGGGAAGGCAAAGTCCAAAGGTTTTTATTAGTGAACTCTGCCCGAAAACTGTCACAACTACTCAGGTCAGACATTACCCTAAGAGCATTAGCTAAGTTGATTAGCCCATATGGCAGACTAGGAACTAAAATTCAAAATAAACCATTCTAAGTGCGTTTATATATAAAATGTGGATAAATACCTCAATACAGGCACTTAGTGTTTTACGTATATGATTAACATGTTTTGACCAATCCAAGTTAAAATCTACGAGGAGTCCTAAAATTATATATAGGCCTACATTTATGGATTCCTGGGCAGTATTACTATCAACCAAGTAAGCTCCGATTAACTTTGGGTCTGAAATGTATTATTGTAGTCTTTCAGTGTTTAAAAATAAATCATTCGAAAGAACTACGATCTGAGATTGTTTAAAATTGAAGATAGCTCAGTTGCGAGGATATTCCACTAGATAACAGTATTGTCGTCAGTGTATTGAACTAAGTGGCCCTTTTTGGATATGTTCAGCACGTTTCAATAAATAATAATGATAAACAATAAATAGAAGAAGGCCAAGTATATACCCTTGGAGAACACCTGCAATGAGAGGCAAACAGCTAGATTTACCCTTGCCGTTTTATTGGATAATTTAACATATTGAGAACGACCATAAAGATAAGAACGAAATCACTCAAGAGATGCACCTCTGAATCATGAAGATCCTTCTTCTCCAAAAGACGCTGATGATTGATAATATCAAAAGCAAGGGTGAGATCACAAAAAATGCCAGCAGTGCTTCTGCCTACATCAAGAGATGAAAGCGCAGTTCGAAATTCATCGACTGCATGAGTGGTTGAAATATTTTTAGGAAAACCAAATTGGGTAAGTAATGGTGAAAGATTATCCTGGAAAAAGGTCTATTGTGAATTAAACGTTCAAATAGGTTTGCTTAGCGTTGAGAAACGATAATCGAAGATTTATCACTTTCCTTAAAGACTGGAACAGCTGTGGTACATTTTGAATTTGGAAAAAAATATACCTTGAGAGATTGAGTTATTGAAAAGAAATTCAATATCAGATAGGATAAGGGAGAGGATCAGCAACCATCCTAAAGAGTTATAGGAAGATTTTAAATGAATCAGAAGTGAAACTAGCTTTGAGTCCTACGAACACACTCTTATACTCGACGGTAGAGGCGCAGCGAGAAAATTACTTGAGGTTCATGAAATTCCAGAGAGAGTGAAGGCACCGATGAAATTATACCCTACGAGTTCACACGATTTCACACATTTATGAAATGTTCATTGACCCATGAGGCTATATGATCTGATTCAGAAACAACCAAACCGTTACATTTCAATCCATCAGTTCATTTAGTACTCTTATTCCGATCTGAATAATCAGTCAATGTGATAAACGACTCTGCCAGTATTGTTGCTGTTTGCAATATAACATCTTGTTTCTATATATTTCTCATGTCACTATGAGATGATGAAAATAGACTTGCTGACAATTTCGGTATATTTATAATGTCAAAATAGATTTAACGATGTACATTTGCCGACAATGTCAATATATTTGTGATCTCGCTATGAGTTTAGTGACAGATTTACTGACGATCTTGTTATACACCTAATGTCACTCACGAGTTTAGAGGTACCGAATTGCTGGTAATCAAGTTATTTCCCTTAAGTTGATATGTGTTTAGCGATATATATTTATCAGTAATAAAAAGTATAAAAATAATGTTATCAAAAAACACCTAAATCGTAAATTTTATCCTTGAAGGTTGATAAAAACTAATATCTTCTATTTATGTAAGTTTTTAGTTAATCTTGAGAGACGAAATGTACTTTTCGTAATTTGGCGATAATGAATAATTAGAAAATTAACCCTCTACTATTTTTATGAATATACATATATTTTGAATATGAAGATATTAGCAGATTATCTTTATTTTTAAAAGTGTTGATTTAACTAAATCCGCCCTGGGATGTCTTTCTTCTTAAAAAGTATTGTATATAAACAACATGAAACCCATAATTTATAATAACTAAATTAAATTAAATTTAATGATAATTATTAATAATACTCATCAGAGATCACTTATGTCTGGTTCATGTCTTCTATTTGAACCTACCATTAGGCACAGCAGCAAAAACCGATGTGTCACTTAAATCTTGGCAACCTTATGGATGTCCAGGAGCGGCACATCACTATTCGATAGATCTATTATACTGCGGAGGATAGATCTACGAGTATATGACTTTTGGAGTTGGTGGGGTTCGTTCCTTAAGATTCAAAGGTTCTTGCCAGCCTAAACATAAGGGTGTGCCACCCACTGCCTGTTTTGACTGCAGAGGCTGGTTCAGAGCTGCCCTCTTCTTCTTTTGTGTTGACATGACTTGAGATTAATGCCCAAAATTCTTCTTCATGGATCTCGAGAGGAGGCGGCCTCTACCCCATACCTTACCCATACAGAATATCCTGTCTCTCCGGAAGCAGCGCAAAAGTCCTTTTAGAACAAGGTGTAATTTTGTAAGCTTCTTGTCCTAATAAAACAAATTGCTAATTTAGAATGAATAATATATTAGTACATAGAATACATTATCGACCCAACATAATATATCAATAGAATTAATTAACTGTGCGACTGCTCACAGCAATCCACAATAACTCATTGGCCTGCATTAACTAAAGTACTTATTTTTGATAGATGGTTTATAATCAGAACTAACCTATTGAGTCCCAGCGACAGCAAACAACAAAGCCATTGCACATTGTATTGTTAAAAGGCTTATTGTAATGACCATGATCAAGGATGGCAATTTACTGATTGATGACAAAATTTGTAAAGTACACCATTCAAAGTAATTTATCATGATGTCTCCATTATCGACACTTCAGTTATTACTCGGTTATTTTTTAAAATTATCCATATAATATCTTTTTATAATCTTATCTCTCATTTCTCTCATATGTATACATTCTTAATTAAAAGAAAACACTTAGAATAGAATTGATTACAACGATAAAGTTATATGGTGGAAAATAAGTACGTAACAGAAATAAAACGTCTCCTTCTATAAGCATCCTACAAAGTTTGTTATATAGTTTTAAGATGTTATGCAATAAATTACATTAAGGAAAGTTTACAATATATTAAGGCTTTATTGAAAATAGTAAAAAAGTAACTATTTTGAAGAAAATGTAGTTTAGAATATTCTATGAAGCAGAGTGCAAGAAATATAACTTAGATGACATAGAAGTGCAGATTAACTTTGAGTGGCGTACGGTGAAGTTCAGAGTTGCAAATTACTAACTGATAGATTTGAGAAACTTTTTAATACAGTAAAAACTAAAATTTCTCAACTTTCTGCGTTATTAAAAACTTTCATGTCGATGCTCGTGTTCACTCTAATAGTCTAGATAAACTTGATTTCAATCTATAAAATATTGAACTAACCTCTAACTAATTAAGTATTCTTTTTGTGCAAACAATACTAGAGTGTTCCAATCTTATATTTCTTGAATAAAATTTCTGAAAATGTAGAAAGAATGTAACCAAATTGCACGAATTTTGTAAATTGTGTTATGTTCATTTCCTTTATCGTAGAACAACACATGCAATTTGAAAGTTACACCTTATTTAGTCACTGTTACCACACAATGCCGAGTGTATTGTAACAGTGAGTTTCTGTACTACTTTACAGATTTGTTTGTCATGAAATCTTTAATAAACATAACTTGTAAAACTTAATGCGACTACCTTAATAAGTGGTAAACTGTTCTGTACTACATTAAACATAAACATTTAATGTGTTGTCACGAAGGTTCTAACTACTGTTTAAGGCGATATGACTGTTATGCTTGTGTATGTCTATAATAGTATTCCATATTGTATTGTATTGTTCACCAGACAGTAACAGACAATCCAAATCCAATCCAAGTATTAACTCGGACCAGTAAACAGAGTTCATTAGCGTTGCACTTGATCCCGGCAATGGCAGTACTAGGCCCAACCGTCGAATTGTGCTGTGAATGGTTTCAGCGTTTTAGTGAGAGTTTTACATTGTGTATAAAACTCCCCGTACCTATTTTTGAGTATTGTTCCATGGATCAAGGAGTCAAAATATCATAATAAATGGTCTATCTCTTTACAGTTTATAGTTTTTCTGTACGTGTTTTTTTTTTATTTTGAAAATCATATATTTAAAACTGAACTATGAAATATAAGCAAAACTATAGTAAAACCAAATAACAAAAACTTGTTTTGATTCGAAAATTAAATAAAAAGTAACGGTTATTTAAAATATGTAAACTAACATATCTTACAAAGAACCAGTTTTACTAAAGGGTGACAAATATAAATTTTTTGGAAAACTTATCAATAAATCCAAATGATTATTTTAATATTGAAATGGAATAACAAATAACTGATTTATTGAATTTCAGTCCAACCTTGCAAGTCAAATTTCAATTTTCTTCACAGTAAGGTAGGCTATTTTAGGTTATTTTGTTGACTTAATTACAAATATGCATTTTTTGCATCTGAAAATACATCGCGCTTGAATGTCAAATATTGCGGTTAATAACTTAATTTGACTGTAGCTCCTAAAGTAGTAAGAATTAGATCATTACCAACTATAAAAACGTAGAACTGAAAGCTAGTTTCACTTCTGATGCATTTAAAATCTATCCTTAAGTCTTTAAGATGGTTACTGACCCAGTCTCTTATCCTTTAGACTTTATTTTCAATAACTCTATCTCTCTAGGTGTATCTCCCAAAAATTCGAAATGTACCAAAGCTGTCTCAGTCTGTAAGGAAAGTAATAGATCTTCGATTAAACATTACTTCTACGCTGAGCAAAAATATTTGAGCGTTTAATTCATAACAGACTTACTGAATTTTTCCAGGATAATCTTTCACTGTTACTAACCCAATTTGGTTTTCTTAACAATATTTCAACCACTCACGCAGTCGATGAATTCATAAAGACCGCACTTTCATCTCTTGATGCAGGTAAAATCACTGCTGACAATTTACTAGTAATATATACGAGATATTCATTGTGTATGATACAAGAATCCAACAAAATTATAGAGTTCGTCAGCATAGACTTCACCTCCAAGAACGCTTCCGTCTCAGGTGGGTATTAGTTTATAAATTGCTAGCCGGATCATCAACTAACAATCCAAAATAATTTTAGTTAAAATCAAAAGATATTGAATTAAAAATGCATTCTACTACTTGGATGAAAATCAAATCAAATCATTTTTATTTTGCCAGAACATTACAAAAATGTATAGCAATAATACAATAATAATAATAATATAATAATATGTATGTATGTATGAATTCTCAGCATAATTAATTCTAAAGAAGCGGCAGGGTGTGCGTATGAAAAAGTTTTAGTTCCTACTACTTATTTAGGTAGTTTTTTTAATTGACATCGATTTACTTATTACAATAATAACTGGAAAATATATAATTCATATGTTTATAAAATATAGAATCGTTTAAGCAGCACATGTTATACAATTGTTAATTGTCAACCACTAGGTTAAAGCATTTGATACTTTTTTATCAAACTAATTCAAAGACTTTAAACCCCCAAAGAGTAAAATAATAGAAAAAAAGTTCACCGAAAATACATTAAATTTAACTACTGTCTTCTTTTATTAACGGGTTTGGCAGTTCAGGTGAGAAGGAGTGGAATAGAGTTTGAAAGTTCGTGTGATGGTTTGATTGCAATATAATAAAGTTTGACGTCGGCTTTTCCCAAGACAGGTTTATAGTGATTCCATAGCCATATGTGTTGTTCCACAGCCATATGTGGTGATTCCACAAACATATGTGGTGATTACACAGCAATATATGGCGATTCAACACTTTCTGTTTTTGGCTGTCAAAAGCCAATACTCGAGGGCCTAAAAAGTTTCATATTTTTCTCTCCGCACGACATATCGAGAATGAGTTAACTTATAGACTTCTAATTTTATAAGAATCTCCGTTTATACATAATTAACACTGAGCTCAATTATTGTATATCTATAGGATTTAGCTGCGGGTTAGTGAACATAGTTATATTGGTCTTATTGGTACAGCAACGAGAAAATCACAGGATAAATAATTTTTGAAAAAACTGAGTGCAGCTGTATGAAATTTCTAGGTGTGACGTAGCCAAATGAAATGAGCAATTACATTTTTCATGTAACCAAAGCGAAGCAAAATTCTACAATACGTGGTCTGGCGTAATGTTATTTTGTATATGAAAATATATCATCATGTGTAAAAATTCCAAATTAAATGCTGCGCCAAAAGGATGTAATGAAAGTGACGCTCTTATCACGATATAGACTAAATCCTACCGCAGCATTAAAAGTTTCATTTGGATAGTGATTATTACATTTATCTCTCTACGATCCAGTGAAACCTGTCAAAAATTTCTAATAAATTAGTATTCACAGGTTCTGAAAAACCTTCACTGCGGTAAGTACGTTTTTAATTTGGTATATACCGTACAGCAGACATACATTTCGTTCTGAACTGTTTATGTAAGCTTAATAACACTGGTATAACTCGAATCTAAGGAAGGTGATTTTTGAAGATTGGTTTAATACAATTATTATAAGTGTTATAAGGTTATGTTATATTCAATAACATTGATCTTTTCTATGTACTTTGGTTTTACAAAACCTTTCATATGTAAGATCTCCTAGATTATAATGTACAATCCTTAAAAATTAGTAAGACCACAATGGGGTGATTCTCTTTTCATAAGTAAGGCACAAAAACGTTTATTTTAAACTAATTATTTACTAAATATAAAAATTGACCTGTAGAAATGAGAAAGTAGCTTAAAACTATCAGTCAAAACACGGCAATCAAGTTAAAAACCACTACTTAAAAAACTATACACAGTTCAACCGCGATTTTCAGGGGTAAATGTCCAGGGCGCCTTTACAGCGTGTTATCATCAGCGAAATGCATTTGGTAAGGTTATTGTGGCTGAAACACTTTGCGGCTGGATACCATTGTACACCGTGATTGTCAGGGGTGAATGTCCAAGGCGCCTTTACAGCGTGTTATCATCAGCCAAATGTATTTGGTAAGGTTATTGTGGCTGAAACACTTTGCGGCTGGATACCATTGTACACCGTGATTGTCAGGGGTGAATGTCCAAGGCGCCTTTACAGCGTGTTATCATCAGCCAAATGTATTTGGTAAGGTTATTGTGGCTGAAACACTTTGCGGCTGGATACCATTGTACACCGTGATTGTCAGGGGTGAATGTCCAAGGCGCCTTTACAGCGTGTTATCATCAGCCAAATGTATTGGGTAAGGTTATTGTGGTTGAAACACTTTGCGGCTGGATACCATTGTACACCGTGATTGTCAGGGGTGAATGTCCAAGGCGCCTTTACAGCGTGTTATCATCAGCCAAATGTATTTGGTAAGGTTATTGTGGCTGGAATCCCCTGTTCATCGTGATTGTTGGAATAAATAAGCTAGGAAGCAATAGAGCTACATTGGAATAGGGGGTTGACTAAAATTTGGAAATTTTTACGGACTAAGTAGTTTTGTTGCATTTCAATGACTTGTTACTTATTCACAACAGTTGTTACTTTTTGTATTGTACCTTTGTACCAATTTTAAGCTACACAATTACAAATATTGACCCGCATTTTTCACTAGGACAAATATCTTTCAGTTGATGAGATATAATTTCAAGTTAAGTTTTAAAAATACTTCACAGATAATATAGAGTATGTATTTTTATACTCAACACATCATACTTTTTGCGACATGAAAATTGTATTATAATGACGTAAAGATGTATGTCGGAGGGATAGTGCCAAACTTACCAATTTATGAACATTACAGAGGGTTTCATGGGGCTGAGTTAGTTAATTATTATTTTGGGGATGCTTTTTCTAATAAAATATTTTGTGTATTTAGAAGTGTGGTTAAAACCTGACTCTAGGCATGCATTTGTGTAAGTGGTAAAGGACGCAGGTTGTGAAACCCTTGTACTTTTAGGGGTTATGGCTTACGATCTTACGGGCTATGAAAGTTTTTTCATGCATAATGTTTATGGAAAGTATCGACCAAAAAGTGTTAGACACTTTCAGAGGGAACAAATTTTAAATTTTAAAATAATCGTGTCTGGTTTTTCTTCAAAGTCATATTATTACACATTCTTGTTTTACAATTTGAGTTACTTATCAATAAAAATATTTTGGATTATTACGCATTTATTTTTCATATAGTAAATAAAAACATAATTTTTATTTATACAGAAGTTAGAACAAACAATAAAAGCAAAATTTTAAATATCCATTCAACATTAAAAGCTGTAAATGATTTCAAGCCATTAAATTGCTTAGTTTTACTGCCGCGATTGGCTTCCAGTGAATCAATAAATAAGTTTCCGACTCGGGCTGTAAAGTTGTTATATACATTTCCGGTTGGTAGACTTATTCTGCTCTACAGTTCTGTGTAACAGTGATGTTGAAAACTGGGCATCTATCTTAATATTTCATTCATTACTTTATCAAAAACAATGATAACGTAAACATTTAAATTCCGTTTACATTTCAGTGGCCAATTATAATTCAAATTTTAATTCCAAAATTTACCATCCAACATGGTGGCAAACATTAACATTTTTTTGAGAAATGCGTACATTTTCTTACAATAATGAACATAACATACGTCCTACGCACATACGGGAGATGTTGCAACAGAATAAGACGTAAGGTACATGAAATTCTAGAGAGAGAAGGCACAGATGACATTATAACCTGGGAGTTCGCATGATTTCACACATTTATGAAATGTTCATTGAACCTTGAGGGTATATGTCGTGACTCACAAACAACCAAACCGTTACATTTCAATCCATAAATTCATTTAGTACCCTTGTTTAGACCTTAACAATCAGCTAATATGACAAACGACTCTGCCAGTATTGTTATTGTTTTAAACATGACATCTTTCCGGTATATATTTCTCATGCCACTATGAGATTAGCAAAATATATTTTCTGATAATTTCGTTATATTTATAATGCACAATAAATTTAATAATGTAAATTTGCTGACAATTTAAATATATTGTGATTTCGCTGAGAGTTTAGTAATATAGATTTACTGACGATATTGTTATAAACCTAATGTCACTACGAGTCTCTAAAGATATCGAATTGCTGATGGTCACTTTATTTCAAATAAGGTAATATGTTTTGAGCAACATCAAGTTTTGGGAGATACAGGTAAAAAGTTTAAACATAAGTTTATCAATAAAAATACGTAAATCGTCCTTTTTTCCTTGATGGCTAATAAAAAACTAATAGCTTCTATTTATGTCAGTTTTTAGTTGGCTGAGAGACAAAATACACTTTTCGTATTTTGGTGATAGTCAAAAATTAGAAATTGAACCCTCTACTATTTTTATGAACATACATACAGTATATTTTTAACATGAAGGTATTAATCGATTCTCATTATTTTTTCTTTAATTTAACGAAATCCGCTCAGTGATACCTTTCTTCTTAAATTTATTTTATGTAATCAACGAGAAACCCATAATTTATAATACCTAAATAAAATAAAATAAAATGATAATTATTAATAATACTTAGCAGTGATCACTTCTGGCTAGTTTATAACTTCCAGTTGAACCCACACTGGGTACAACAAAAACCGAAGTATCAATTAAATCTGGGCAACCTTATGGATGTCCAGGAATAGTACACCACTAACTGCAAACGTCGAGATTCTAGGGTGGAAGAACAATTCGATAAGTTTAGTCTACTGCGAGAGATGACTGTTGAAGTTGGTGGAGTTGTTCATTAAGTGTCAAAGGTTCTTACTAGCCTAAACATAAGGGTGTACCATCCCCTGCCTACTTTGACAAGAGAGGGTAGTTCAGACCTGGCCTCCCCTTTTTTTCGAGGAGACATGACTCGAGATTAGTGCGCTAAATTCTTCTTCGTGGATCTCTACAGAAGGCGGCCCCTACACCCCCCCTTACCCATCCAGAATATACTTTTATTCAGGAAACAGCCCAAAAGTCCTTTTAGGAATATGTGCAATTTATAAGCTTCTTTTCCTAAGGAAACAAATGTCTAATTAAGAATGAATTATATATAAGTACATAGAATACATTATCGACCCAACACAATATATCAATAGAATTAATTAACTGTGTGACTTTTCAGAGCAATCCACAATAACTCATTGGACTGCATTAACTACTACTTGCTTTTGATGGATGGTTTATAATCAGAACAAACCTATTGAGTCCAAGCGACAACAAGCAACAAAGCCATCGCAGATGTATTGTTAAAAGGCTTATTGTAATGACCGTGATCAAAGATGGAAATTTACAGATGGATGAAAATATTTGTAAAGTATTATATTCAAAGTCATTTATCATGATGTATCCATTAAAGAAACTTCAGTTAATACTCGGGAATTTTAAAGATTATCCTTACACTCTTTGTTCCTAATCCTATGTCTCATCTGAATTTGTAGCACTCTACATTTTTCCTATATTTATACATTTTTTGTTGTAAGGAGACACTGAGAAGAATTGTTTACAAAGATAAACTTCTATGGCGTAAAGTAAGTATAAGTCCGTAGGATACTTAACAGAAATAAAACGTCTCCTTATATAAGTATCCAACAAAGTTTGTTACATAGTTGTAAGTGGTATTCAATACATTAAACTAAAAGAAATTTACAATCAAGTAACGCTTTATTGAAAATAGTAAAATAAGTAACTCTTTTGAAGAAAATGCAGTTTAGAATATTCTATGAAGCAGAGTGCAAGAAATATAACTTAGATGACGTAGAAGTGCAGATTAACTTTGAGTGACGTACGGTGAAGTTCAGAGTTGCAAATTACTAACTGATAGATTTTAGAAACTTTTTAATATAGTATAAACTAAAATTTCTCAACTTTCTGCGTTATTAAAATCTTACTTGCCGATGCTTGTGTTCATTCTAATAGTCTAGATAAACTTGATTCCAACGTGCATAATATTGAACTAACACCTAACTCTTTACATAATTTTCTTGTGCAAACAACACTAGAGCTCTCCAATCTGATTAAAAAAAAATTATGGTTGCCTGTAAAGTCGGTTTTACGGGCGAAGATTTTACGTGACAACGTCTTTTTCTCGGTAGAATATTTATTGATATGAATATTATTAAATTGCACAATAGGAACAAGGAATTGAATGAAAATAAGAATTGCACAAATTTTAACTATAGAAATATATTTTGTTTACTAAAACATTGTACATAATTTGAAATTAATTAAAATTTGTTATTGTAAATGGTAAAGTTGAATAAAACATTTACTAAAATTGGAATTTGAAATTCTTGCTAAACACAGTTAAATTCTAACTCCGCGCGTGGTGATTGGTCGGTTTAGGTTCGTTTGTTTGGTCGCACTGTTATGACAGGTTAGAGGTTATAATTTGTTATTTTAAATGTTTGACTAGCAATACGCGCTGTTTCTTCTCAATCGACTGAATTACGATTGATTGCAGAGTGATTTAAACTAATAATTTACTTAACACTATCAACATTTGTCAATAGTATGACATAACCTATAAACTCAGTTTCTCAACTTTTGTGTCAATCTAACAATTAATCAATCAATCATAGTTTACGATAATGAAATATCAGTGTACAATTATTTACCTTTATTGTTGTAGTTGTTGTAAATGACGAATCTAAGCACTCCACATTTTCACGAATAAACATAGTTATCTGCTTTATCCCGTGCGGTGGACCCCACAGTTATCTGCTTTATCCCGTGCGGATCCCGTGCGGCGGACCCACTGGACGGGCATCGTAACGTTACCGGCGTTACACTTTTTCATGAGTGACTCCAAGCCGCAACCTAATTTAAGACGTTGTCACGTCAAAAATTAATAAAATGTAAAAGAAGCATTACTGATAATTTATAAAGAATATAACATGATTTTATGATTGTTAAAAATGGTTTTAGGTTCATTATCATTTATCGTAGACCAACACATACAATTTGAAAGTTACACCTTATTTAGTCCACTGTTACCACACAATAATGAGTGTATTGTAACAGTGAGGTTCTGTACTACTTTAAATATAAACGTTTCATTTGCTGTCATGAAACTTTAAAATAATCCTTAATTGTAAAACTTACTTCGAATTAAGGTATAAGTGGTAAAAACTGTCAATGTTAAGAATACTCAAAGTACTGTTTGAGGCGATATGACTGTTATATTTTTGTAAGAGTATAATATCATTCCATATAATACTGTAATGTTCACCAGACATTTAACAGAAAATCCAAATCCAATCCAAGTATTAACTCGGACAGTCAGCAGAGTTTATTAACGTTGCGCTTGATCCCGGTAATGGCGGTACTAGGCCCCACCGTCAAATTGTGCTGTGAATGGTTTCTGCGTTTTAGTGATATAATTATACAGGGTGTATGCAACTTTCCGCACAGATTCTAGGATGGATAAAGAGGAATAAAAAAGATCATAATAAATGGTCTATCTCTATTACAGTTTTCTGTCTGTATGGGTTTTAGCAAACTATAAATAAAACCAAATTACAAAAAACTTTGGTTAAATCTCAAGTTAAATAAAAATATAACGGTTTATTTATAATATTTAAACTAAAATATCTTAAAAAGCACTCGTTTTATGGAAATTTATTATTATAATATTGGAGTGGATCTTGCATCTTTCAAAGTTGCCATATTGACTAATGTTATACCCAGCCAAACTTAAACCTCACAAGCACATACATCTGTACAGTCATTCATGACCAGTCTATTGTTATTACACCTTTTTGCTTGCTGTTATTACTTTTTTATAGCTCTTGCCGCTGTTACGTTGTTATTCTGTTATACATTGTTGATTGTTCCTGTTTACAACTGATTTATTTATTCTCGTTTCTTATTATAATTTACATAGTTTTTTTATTGTTGTAACTACGAGTTGTTATCTAGTTTATATAATTTGTTACAAAGATATTGTTTGATTTAGGATATGTTTGCACTCATGTTAATATTTAAATACCATTTTTCTTCTGCCACTTGGAATGAATTGTTACGATATAAGTGGGTATGTTAAATGTAAATTGGTGTTGGCCGTTGAAATAAATAAATAAATAACACGGAATAACAAATATTTGACTTATTAAAGTTCAGTCCAACATTGCACGTCCAATCTCAATTTTCTTCACAGTAAGGTAACTGTTCGACTCTGATTCCAATAAAAGATTATAGATTACTGAGAATTTATTAACTTATTTACACATATAAATATTATTACATTTGAAAATATATAGTACTTAAATGTAAATTAGTGCACTTTAAATAACTTTATTGGACTGTAGCTCAGAAAGTAGTAAGTTAATAGATCATTACCAAGTAAACAGTTAAATGTTATTTTATGTTTATTATTATGAGAAATGTATGCATTTCTCTAAGAAATGTTAAAGTTTGCCACCACGTTGGATGGTAAAATTTTTGGAATTATTATTGGCCACTAAAATGTAGGTGAAATTTGAATGATTACGTTTTTATTGGTTTTGGTAAAGTAATGAATGAAATATTAAGATGGATGCCCAGTTTTTCAACATCACTGTTACTCAGAACTGTTGGGCAGAATAAGTCTACCAACCGGAAATGTATATAACAACTTTACAGCCCGAGTCGGAAACTTATTTATTGATTCACTGGAAGCCAATCGCGGCAGTAAAACTTCAGCAATTTAATGGCTTCAAATCATTTACAGCTTTTAATGTTGAACAGACCTATAAAGCTTTGCTTTTATTTCTTCCCTAACTTCAATGTACATAGAACTATGTCTGTAACGACTAAATATAAAATAAGTACACAATAATCAAAAATATTTTTATAGAAAAGTAATTGAGATTTTAAAAACAAGAATGTACATTATGACTTAGTAGGAAAGCCAGAAACCATTATTTTTAAATTTTAAAATGTTTTCCCTTTGAAAGTGTCTAACACTTTTTGGCAGATACTTTCCATAAAATTAGTACTTGACAAAACTTTCATAGCCTGTAAGATCGTAACCCACTAAAAGTATCAGGGTTCACATCTTGTGTCCTTTACCACTTACATAGTGCTAGTCTAGCTAGTTTCAGGTTTTCACCACACTTCAAAATAATACTTAATATTTTATTAGAAAAGCATCCATAAAAGAATAATATTGGGAACAAACTCAGACCCTATACTACCTCTGTTAAGTTAATATATTGATAACTTTGGCACTTTCCCTCCGAAATTGCATCTTTACATAATAGTAATATATTTTTCTTCTTGCAAGAATATAATTAATTAAGTAAAGAATGAATATTATATATTACTGTTAAAGTATCTTTACAACTTAACTTAAAATTATATCTCCTTAATAGAAAAAGATAGTTGTCCTAGAAGAAAAAGTGAGCTTAAAGTGTTAATTATGTAGCTTAAAATTGTAATTATATAGCTTAAAGTTGGTTCAATAATAAAAGTAACAACGGTTGTGAATAAGTAACAATTCTGTGACATATAACGAAACTAAGTAGTCTGTAACGATTCCGAAATTTCAGTAAATCCTCTAGCTCAATCTATCCCTATTGCTTCCTATCTATTATTTATCCCAAAAAATCACTGTAAACAGGAGTTCCCAGCCACAACAATCTTACCAAATGCCATTTGGCTGATAATAACACGCCGTACTTTCGCATTGAACATTTACCCCTGGCAATCACGGTGAACGGAGTTCCCAGCTACAACAATGTTTAGCCACAATAACCATTGTGGCTAACCACAATAATACTAGTATATAATTCATGATGTGCTTTATCTTGTACAATATAGTTTTTAAAACTTGTTTCTCGTGTTTTTTCCTGATAGTTTTAAGCTACTTTCTCGTTTTTTCCACAGAAAAACTTTAATATTTAGTAAATAGTTAGTTTACATGACAATTTGCCTTTTTTAATAAAAGAGAATCACTTCATGGTAGTCTCATTCCGACTTTGTAAGGATTGTACAATATAGAAATTTGGAGATCATATATATGACAGCTTGTGGAAAACCAAAGTACGAAAAAAATATCAATACTATTGAATATCATATAAACTTATAACAATTATAATTATATTAAATCAATCTTCAAAAATCACTTTCCTTTGACTCGAGTTACAACAGCGTTAATAAGCTTACGTAAACAATTCAGAAGTTGTACATCTGCTCTACGGTATTTACCAAATAAAAAAAAAGTATTTACCGCACAAAAGGTTTTTTTCAGAACTTGTTAATGTTAATTTATTAGAAGTTTTTGACAGTTTTCACTGGATCGTAGAGAGATACATAATTACCATCCGAAATGAAAGCGCACTTTTAATCCTGCGGTAGGATTAGTCTATATCACGATAAAAGCGTCACTTTCATTAATTCCTTTCGGCACAGCATTTAATTTTGAACTTTTATACATCATGATATTTTCTCCTATAAAAAAAAAGAGTACACAATACGTATCGAGGTGCTCTGCTGAGGTCACATGAAAACAATTCTTTGCTCACTTCATTAGGATACAAGTTATATCTAAAGATTCCATACAGCTGCATTCAGTGTGTTTCACACATGATTTAACTTGCGATTTTCTCGTTGCTATACCCATAAGACCGATGTAACGATGTTCACTAACGCGCTGCCAAATCCTACAGAGTGTTATTTACAATCATCGAGCTTAGTATTAATAAGCTTAGTTTAATATTAATAGTATTAATAAAAGGAGCTTCTTACAAAATTTGAAGCTTATAGGTATCATTTTCAAGATTATCGTGCTGAGACACAGATTTGCAATTTTTCAGGCCCCTTGGATGATAAGCTTCGCTAACGCGCTCAGCTAAAAACGAAAGTGTAAAATCACCACTAATTGCTATGGAATCACCACATGTGGCTGTGTAATCACCACATATGCCTGTGGAATCAGCACATATGGCTGTGGAATCCACTATAAACCTATCTTGGGAAAAGCCGACAGTAAGCTTAAATTATATTGCAATCAAACCTTCACACGAGCCTTCAAAATCTATTCCGCTCCTTTCCACCTGAACTGCCAAACCCCGTTAATAAAGGAAGACAGTAGTTGAAGTTGATGTATTTTCAGTGATCTCTATCTCCATTATTTTACTCATTGATGTGTTAAAATCTTTGAAATAATTTGATTGAAAAGTCTCAAATGCTTTAACATAGTCGTTGACAGTTAAAAGTTTTATGACATGCGTTACATAAGATATTCTGTATTTTAAAAAACATATAAATTATATATTTGACCAATTATTATTTTAATAAGTAAATTATGTCAATATAAATAAAAACTACCTTTATAACAAGTAGAAACTAAAATTATTACATGCGCATTCCTTCCAGCTTCTTTACGATTTGTTATGCTCTGAGAATTCATTTATATTTATAGTATGAGTTTATAATTAAATAGATTCTCAATTGAATCTAAAAATTTGTTTGGATTATTAATTGATTTTATATGTTCCGGTAAGCACTTTATAAACTAAAACCCACCTGAGACGGAAGACGTTCTTAGAGTAGCAGTTTATGCTGACCAACTCT
>NW_025782763.1:0-33251 GCF_021130785.1 Homalodisca vitripennis
TTCAAAAAATGCAGAGATCACTGTCATTTGACTGGAAAATTTCGAGGTGCAGCTCGATAAGAATTTGTAATCTGAATTTGAAATTTTTTCCTCATAATATTCCCGTTTATCTGTCCACAATCTGTCTAATTGACGATACGCATTTTGTACATAAAAGAATTGGCAAAACACTATGGAAATGTTGATTTTATGATTTGCAAACACCGATTAACAAATAAATAAATTTATTCTGTAAATATATCTGGATATGGCTATGATTACGCAGGTGATAGGCCAAGAAAATTCATCAAGTTTTCGTTTGTAGACACGTTCAGATTCAATGGCCTCGTCTATAGAAACGTTAGCCCTAAAAAAAAAAAATCCCTAAAAGAGAAGAAAGACTTCAACACATACAAATCATTTTATAACAAGATGGAAGAATATTGAATGATATAAAAGAAGAGAACAGCCAAATGACGACGACGAGATTTTTAAATATTCTATCTGGAAAAGGAATATTTCCCTATGAATTTATCGACAGTATTGAAAAACTTGATTACCCAGAAGAAATGAGAATGTCAAGATTTCCCTCTATTCACTAATTTGACAGATGAGATCATATCTGAGAGAAAGATTTTCAACACTACTTAAATGTCAATGGAACTAATATAAAAGTAAAAAATCTAGGAAATTACTCCGATCTCTATAACATTCAAGAATGTTCTAATTGCTTCCCGGCTGATATCTTTGAAAAATTTTAGGAATATTTGTTTGAATTGCTATAAAGCTTGAATCCAGCACACTAATCCTGACCTGCTCCTAGTCTTTTGCTTGGGGATGCTATGTTAAAATTAACGAAAATTGAGACTTCAGCTAATTTAACGATTATAACATGTATTTTAATGAATTGAAAAAAGGGTATTTCGGGGAGAACCATTTTCTCAGATGTACATTAAACACGATATGTTAAAGGCAAATAACTAAATATTTTGAAAGATTTCGAGATAAGACAAAACCAGAAAGCTATCTGTTATGTATCGTCCGCGTGATGCAACACACCGCTAATACCTTTATGGAGTATGGGCTTATGACAAGCAATTTACCATATAACGATATCAAGTGGATAGGATCTACTAAAACGTAATACAACTAAGTCATAATGGCAAGAAACAATTTTGAGAACTCACTGGCGACGAAGATTATGGTCTATAAATTCTTGAAGATCGATCTAGAAATATAATACCAACAGAATTATACACGAACATCACAAGGAATATTACCTCTTAGCGTCCAGAAAACATTTTAAAAAACAAACTTTGACACAAACTCTACTGGATATAAAAAAAAAAGAAAAAAAAATTAAAACAAAAAAAAAAAGAAAAAAAAAAAAAAAGAAAATAAAAAAGAAAAAATATAAAAAAAAAATAAAATAGAAAATAATAAAAAGAAAAACTGAAAATACGTCTTGTTTCTTAATTCGAGAAATATTTGAAGTATCTATTTGAGAACAAGGTATGGATTTTGAAACATTGTGAATAGAGATTATTGCATTTCGATCAGAAGCCTTTTTAATGAATGAGTATTACATTAGATTTTAACACTAGTATGAGAACCAAGGCTATACAGTGAACTCTTGAGAAGGACTTTTAATATAAGGCTGATATGGAAGAACAACTCAGTAATTTTGGAAAAAGTATGGAAAATGTGTCGAAATAGATGTGATATTAGACTAGGTAAATGAAGAAATATTGTTTCAATGAAACAGAGCTAAGAAAACAAATTTCAAATGCTTTAAAAACATCTTTGACGACAACTGTATAGCGAGTCACACACTATGGTATACAAACAAAAGGTTAAATTTAACAAACCGATTTACATAGGATTTTTCAGTTCTCGCCACCTCCTCAAAATTGCTAATGTACGAGTTTTAATTACAACAAATTAAAGAAGCTTTGATCCAGATTTGAAAATCTGTGTTACATGGAATACAGACAGTTTATATTTCTAGAATTGAAACGAGATCCTTTTAAAATTATTAAAGAAAATATAGATTGACATTGATACAAGTGATTATCCAAAAGATCATGAATGTTTCACATACTAAAAATAAGAAGGTAATAGGGAAATTCAAAGATGAGTTAAATAGCGAAGTTTTAGAAGAATTTTTGTGGTTTTAAGGTCTTAAGATGTACTCCGTACAAATATCGTAGAATTAAAAACCCCAGTTAGGTGTAAAGAGAATTAGGAGAATGATAGCGTTGTAAATAAAACAATAAAATAATCGAAAACTTGAAGAGATGTTTGTTCAGAAGATAAAGAAGAAATTTAGGGAGAAGACAGTAATCCAAAAGCTACTGAAACATGAGTTTGTACACTGTTACCATAAACAAGCCATGGCACTGAGAACGCTAAAGATGATAAGAGAATTGTCCTTAGAAAAATAAGATCGATACATGTAACCGTAAATGGCTATGAAGGCAAAATCTGATATATTAGACGAAATTAAATAAACTGGAAACTTTGACATGTAAATGGAAAGATGATTTAATTCACCTGTCACAAGTGTAAAAAGAAAACGAAAAATATAGATTCAAAAATCGGTTTTCAAACTCAAACATGGATTGTATATGAGAAATTGACCTAACAGGCAAAATGTTCAAAATGTAAGACAAACAAGTTGTAAGTTATAAAGAATCCAAATCCAACAACACTACCCTGTTAAAGCAAGAATTGAAAGAGACTAAAGATGAGATAGAGCATTGAAAAGCTCGAGAAATGTCATGCACCAGTACGAAAAAAGTTTAAAAAAGAGAAAAATTATAAACATTAGGAATTGACGATTTATGGGCAGCAGATTTATATATAATGTCTTAAACTATTCAGAATCAAAATGATGGATTTCCCAGTTATATGTTAAATGTTATTGATACTTTCTCAAAATATGCTTGGTCAAGAGTCTATCAACAAGAAAAAACGGCACAGGATATTTCAAAAGCTTTCGAAGATATAGTAAAAGATGCCATAAGGATCAATCACAAACCTCCTAACCTACTTCATACAGAATAAGGGTTTAGA
This sequence comes from Homalodisca vitripennis, assembly GCF_021130785.1. NCBI lineage: Eukaryota > Metazoa > Arthropoda > Insecta > Hemiptera > Cicadellidae > Homalodisca > Homalodisca vitripennis. The sequence goes on from NW_025782763.1 coordinate 3,055, forward strand.
GTTTAAAAATAAAGAATTTAACGATGTTTTGAGGAAATACAACATTAAGATTTATCATACTGAAAACGAAGAGAAATCAAGTATTAGTAGAGAGATATAACAGAACTCAAAATGAGAGAATGAAAGTAATTTTTGAGATTAATAAAAACTTTAAATGGATCGATATTCTTCAAAAAATCGTAAAACAATTATAACGATACAGTTCACAGCACAATCAAAAATGAAACCGAAAGACGTAGATAAGGATGCAGAAAAGGAGTTATTAGAGACCGTTTTCAAGTATGTTCCACCTGAAATTCACACGAAAACTAAATTTAAAGTCAATGATCATGTAAGAATTGTTAGTAAAAAACAAACATTTTTCGAGCAAATATATAGAACAATTGGTCAAGAGAAATCTTTGTGATTTATCAAATTAATAACACAGATCCTGTAACTTATAGTATAAAAGATTTAAATAAAAGATGAAGAAATAACCGGAAATGAAAGTTTTATGAATATGAATTGAAGAAGTCAAAACTGTAATATAAATTTTTCTATATATAAATGGCGCATCAAAAGAAATGTACAAAGTGCAAAAGAATTATAAAGATTTAAATGAATTTTATAAAGATAATAAAAAATAGGAAAGATGGAATGCATTATAATTGCAAAGATTGTGAAAGGGAATATCATAAAGAATTATATGATAAATAGAAAAATTAACTTGGGAAGATAAAGAATGTCTTAAATGTAAAGAAACTAAAAAAAATTTCAGAGTTTAATAGTGATCACTATAGTAGAGATAAGAAAGACTCATATTGTAAAGATTGTATATTGTAAAGAAGAATCACCATAGATTATATTATGAAAGATACTCAATGTGAATGTGGAAGAACTATAAAATGGTTAAATAATTAATCAAAAACATTTACAAACAAAATATCATAATTCAAGAGTTTTAACATTTTCATCGTGTAATAATTTTTTCTATATAAATGGAGTCTCAAAAGAAATGTACAAAGTGTCAAGAAGAGAATAGAAAAAGACTGTTACTAATTGTAAGGAATTATACGTTAAAATGGACAAATTAACTTTAGAAGAAAAAAAAATTTGTTACTTTTTGTAAAGAAATTAAAAATATTTCTGAATTTAATAACTGGCAGTATAGTAAAGATAGAAAGATGCTTTTTGCAAAGATTGTGCTAAAAAAAATTTCAGCGAAAGTTATAAAAACGAAATGCCTTGTGAATATGAAAAAAAAATTCTACGATGGTTACCTAGTTATGCTAAACATTTACAAACAAAATATAATAAATCGAGAGTTTTTTAGTAAAATTTAAGAAACATTTTCATCGTGTAATTTAGATATTCTATAAATCAGTCGAGATTCTGCCATATTTGTAGTAAAATGATTTCCGTTGTATAAAATATTCAAAGATTCTTTCATTTGGTTGTAGAGATTTATACTATTTGGATCTCCTTGTCTTAATAAAATGTCCATTTCTGGGTAATCAATTTCAAGTTCTTTCAATCTTTTCGGTATTTCTCTCTTTTGAGCTCTGATAACGTAATAAGGATATTCCCACATGTGATTCTTCTTAATTAATACAAAAACATGGTGTTTTTTTCTTAGCAAAATCTTTACAAAACAAGGTCTGGTTTCATTAAGTCAATTTTTTACACTTTGTTTTGGCGATTATTTCCGTTTTTATTTCATCTTTAATTTGCAAGTGTTTAACTTCGTCCTCTAAATATTTAATCTTGTTTTCAAGTTTGTACTCACCAAATTTACGAATACTTGGCAAAACTTCTTTTGTAACCCAATTTTTGAAGATTTTTTGCCCTCTTTTTTTATGTGATCTCAAAATTAAAAGAATAAAGTCCAGATTCATTGATAAAAACAGTGTCAGGATGAAGATTGTTAAGGGGCCATTCGAATAGCCCCTTGTTTTTTAAGGTAAAAATATTGAATTTTGTCATCATCATCAACATTTAATTTAATTGCGTTTTTTTGTTTTTTCATAACCTAATATTTCACAAAACATCTTTAGCCTTAAAACCAGATTACACTTGATTTCGTCTACAATCGTTACAATGTCTTTATTATTGAATATAAGTTGATTATTTATTGGATCTACAACTGTCTCCATTTAGATAGAAAAGAAATTTAACTATGTAATTTTTATTTTGAGAATAAAGCCCAGATTCATTAATGAAAACAGTGTTTTTTTGAAAGTTTGAAGGCGGGGAGCGAATCACCCCTACCTTCAGAATGTATGTTTTTCGAAGCTTTTTTTTATATTTTGGGGTCCATTTTTAATCCTTTTTCAATCTTAAATATATTGTTGTTTTACTCTCATTATTTAATAAAATTTCCCGTCAGAGTCTTGTATAGTTAGAACGATTTTTTGAATTCTTTTAATATTTTTTCTAATTTGGAATATAATCGATTTCATTCGGGTTTTCACTGATTTTTGATCCATAAGCAACATTTGGGAAAAATGTGTACAAAATTTCAGATTCTTTGTGTAAATGTTCGGTATGATTTTCAAAACTAGGTTCAACGAGATTGCAGTGCACTTCAATTACATCGAACGGTCTAAATTTTGGCGTTTTATTTCCTAAATATACCTGATTTGGCTTCAATAGATTTCTTGAACAAACCCTAACAAATCTACAATAATTGCTGAAAACATTATCTTCTTACTGGTGATTTTATTTGAAATTTTTTATTAGAGAGATAATTTTTTTTTGCATATTCAAAACTTGTTTTCGTCAAAGTTTAAAGATTTATCTGATTGTTTGAATGTTTTCAGATAATTTTTAAGGGAATTTTTTATTTGATCGAAAGTATAATATCCTTTGTTTAAACCATAGTATTATTGTTATGTTCTTCTCACTAAATCCTATACAATAAGGAGAACTTTCACTAATATTTATTACAAAATTGTCAGAATAAAAACCGCTATAAAATAAACCGATAAAATAATTTTGATTCTTCCTCTAAGTTGAATAGGATGTTCCAAGTTTAAAAATAATTGAGAGCTTTCTGAAGTCAACTTGAACAGCTTCATTTTCGCAAGCGTTGCTTCAAGATGAAAATCTTCTATTTAAATGGAGAAATTTTTAAAGCAAAAAGATCAGATAAAACTTCAAACGTTCGAAGAAAATAAGAAAAGATCAACCAATCAGATTGTTAATTGTTGGTTCAAGTGGATGTGGAAAAACAACTTTATTATTGAATTTCATCTACAATAGGTTGATTCCTTATTCCAATTTGTACGTCTTTAGGTAAATCTTTTAGAACAAGACGCCTATAAAAAAATTACAAGAGCAAGAAAGATTTGAAAATATTGAGAAAAACTTAAACAAAAAAATATCACATTTTTATAATGCTTCTGAGGACATAGTTCCGTTAAGCGAATGTAAAACCCAATTCGTTAATCGTTTTTTGATGATTGTATTTTGGAAAATCAGGACGTTATTAAGGAATATTTCGTAATGTCTCGTCACAAAAAACATTATCTTGTATCTATCTTTCCCAATGCTTTTCAAAGGTTGATAAACAAGTTATAAGAAAATAAACTGAATATGTTGTGTATTTTTAAGCAAGATGATCACTATTCGAGAAAGATTTATAACAATTATGTGGGATCTGATATGAGTTTTTAACCACTTTATTGAGTTATGTGATAAAATTTGGAAGGAAGACTACGGATTTTTAACTATTAATCTAACTTTGAAGCCTAAAAAATGGCAAATATTTGAATAAATTTTCCAATATAAACGTGTGATAATCTAGTTGTTTTCATGTTTTTACGTTCACGTTCCACGTTCACGTTCATGTTTCACGTTTGTTTCACGTTCACGTTTTACGTTCCACGTTTCGTGTTCTCGTTTCGTGTTCACGTTCCACGTTCCAACGTTCACGTTTTACGTTCCGTGTTCTCGTTTCGTGTTCACGTTTTCCACGTTCCACGTTCACGTTTTACGTTCCGTGTTTCACGTTTCGTGTTCTCGTTTTCACGTTTCGTGTTCACGTTTTCCACGTTCCACGTTCATGTTTTTACGTTCCGTGTTCACGTTTTACGATTCCACGTTTCGTGTTCTCGTTTCGTGTTCACGTTTCCACGTTCCACGTTTACGTTTCAAAATTTTCCTAAATAAATGGCGAACGTAACTTCAGAAGAAGCAAAAAAACTTGATCAAAATAGAAAAGAAATTAATCAAAGAATTTAAAGAACAGAATTCGAATTGATGAAAAAGAACAAGAATTTATTCAAAAAATTAATCAAACCTGTAACCATCTGCAATAAAAAAATGTTGAGGGCAAAATTGAAAATGTTTTAAGCGATAATCAAAATTTGATGAATTTGGTTCCAGTTGTACGACAATTTGCTGATATTTCGATACCAGAATCTGAGTTTGAATTGCCAAAATTACCATCTTCAACACCATTTAGACCTCGAATCATTGAAGACTCTACCATAGTTGAACCAATAAGTCCTGGAACAACGGATATAATAATTGGTGAAATTGGTAAAAAATTTCTTCCTAGAGCAAAGGATGATAAATTTGGTTTTGTATTGGACAGAAAAAAGAAAAAGTTTTATGATTGGAAATTTGCCCGTGAATTTTGAGCATAATGATATCATTATTAATGAAAAAACATATGAAGGAACTCAAGGTTTATGGAGATTATTTAACAGGCACTGATGTTCCAAAAGACGGTTTATATTCTGAAGAAGACTTGAAAAAGTATACTGAAATTTTATGGAAATCTGATTCAATTTACAAAAATAATGATCCATCAACTAAGAAACCAAAGTCAAGTAAAGGTAAAAAAAAAAATATCTCAATTTGATTAAACCAATTTGGGAAAAAAGAATCGAAGGATCAGGTGTGAGAAAATACAGTGATAATAAGATTGAATACAGATATATCGACGATTTGACAAAACTCGATGGAATTATTAATTATATTTATGCTCAAGAAAAGGCTGGAAACAACAATTTTTTGAACGAAAAGAAAGCGATTAAAGATTTTATTTCGAAACAAACTTGATGAAATGATTGAAAAAACCTGATGGAATTAAATATTTAAAACGAGTTTTGGCCGGCAATAAGTTTCATCTATGATTGAGGGTAGTGGACTTTTGAATGATTTTATCAACAATTTACCTTTTGAATTACACGTACCAACTTATCAGTATCTGGGGCCTGGCACAAAACTCGAAAAAAAAAAGACTAAAAAAGAGGAGATCCTGGTATAAATTAAATTAGATCAAGCTGCTATGGAACACGATATTTTTTATTGCAAAACATAAAGACACAAATTCCAGACATATCGCAGATAAAGTTTTGCAAGATAAGGCAATGGATAGATTTTTATCAAAAAGATGCTAGTTTAGGTGAAAGATTTGTTGCGCTTCCAACAGCTGGAGCAATGTTTTTGAAGAGAAAACTAGGAATGGGAATCGAAGAGAACTTGAAATTTTAACTATATAAATGGAGGTGAACGTAAATTTCAGCAAAAAAATCAGAAAGAAAAATAAAATCCGCTTTTAAGAAGAAAATACCACGTTAGTATTCAATTTAAAATAGATCAACTAAAAAATGGCGAAGATAAGATATTTTTAACAAATAGACAATACAATAAACTCGAAAAACATAAGAAAAACAATAAAGGAACCAGAATAGAATTTTCTTATAATCAGTTGAAAGAACTTAAAAAATGGTGGACTTTTTGAAAGATTTATTAGATTTTGGAGAAAATATTTCCAGTTGTTAAAAATGTTGTTCCTTATGTTTCGTAAAGCTGCTCCAATCGTTAAAAAGGATGTGATTCCTATTGTTCGAAACATTTTAAATTGGTTAGATAAAGAGTTTGGAAGATGTTACAGGATCTGGAATTAGATGAAAAAACTTTGAATTACGTGAAATCAAACATTGAAAAAAAAATTTAAACCTTTAACATTCGGGGAATTGGAAGAAATCTGCAAAAATATTAAACATTTTAGAGGAATCTTCATGAGAGATACATTACCTGAAAAAGTTAAGAAATTTGAATGTGGAATTGTGAATTTAGACTCGATTATGGGAAGTGGAACACATTGGATTTGTTATTATAAAAATGATAAGAATGCATATTATTTTGATTCGTATGGAAGAATTGAGGACAAACCACCTATAGAATTGATTAAATATTTGAAAAAAATCAAGCGTTTATTATAACGATTCTCAAATTCAAGACTACAAAGATCCCCCAATTTGTGGTCATTTATGTGTTTTTGTGTTGAATGAACTGAGTAATGGTAAAGATTTTAAAGAAGTTGTTAAACAAATTATTGCTTAATAAATATGGATTCACAAAATATTTTTGACGTATTTGGTACACAAATTATTCAAAATGTAGATAATAGTTTCAATTTTGATAGTTTGAGAAATGAGTTTGATAACAAGATAGAAAAATTTATTACAAAACCTTCCAGATTCAGATATGTTTGCTGTCGAGATTGAAGATTTTAAAGCAGAATATGATAACAAACTTGCAAATTTCATGAGTTCAAATGAAGTTGCTGATAAAATAAAAACATTGGAAAAAGAAGTTGATGATGGTGTAAAAAAATTATTTACCAATTTAATGTCTCATATCGAAAAAGCTGATGAAATTACTGAAGCAATCAAAGTTGAAAAGAATTATGTTAGTTTGGCTAATAAAAAAAGAATTGTCGGTGTTCGACCTGGTATTGACAAACATGATGTTGTTGTTAAAGAACAAATTTTTAAAACCTCTAAAATTATCAGAAAACATCGATATTGTTGATTTACATGATCCGAATGTTAAAAATGCCTTAGATTTTAAAGGAAAAAGAATTAGCGGTGTTAGTAAAGGAATTAATCCATTTGATGTTGTTGTAATGATTCAATTAGAAGATCCTATTAAAATGTTTAATGAACTAAAACAAAATTACGAGAATCATAAACAGCATGTTAAAGATTTTACAACAGAAGTCTATGACAAGTTAGAAGCCAGAAATAGAAGATCAGTAGACGATGTTGGTGAAAATTAATGAAAAACTTACTAATTTTAAAGAGTCTTTTGATAAGTTTAGTTTAGATGCTACGAAAAACTTTTGAGAATATTGGTCATAAATTTGTTGAATACAATGATTCTTATGCTGTCAAATTTCAAAAATTAGAAAAAAAACTTAATAATATGGAGGAAGATCTTACTGAAATAGGTATTCGCGTAGGGTTTTATGCACGATAAATTTTTCCCTAAATAAATGGCGCTCATATATTGTGTGAGGTGTAAGGCAAAAACTGAAACAAATGATATAAAATACTATGCAAATATCAATGGAGTTAAAAGAATTTCGGGAAAATGTGCTGAATGTAACTCAAAAAAGAGTCAATTTATAAAAACTTGATTTTGAAATTTTTTCCTAATAAATAGAGATGGCGGGACATTACAGTGCTTTCGATCTTTTTATCATGCAACACGAAAGAGATTTGAAAAAAGAACATTGGGATGACATTTCTCAAAAATATGAATTATCCGAAGATATGATGAGATTATACGTAAACAAATTGAATTGGTATAACATTGCTAAATATCAAACTTTATCATCAGAGTTCATTCAAGAAAATATACATTATCAATTAAAAGATCATATGTCTGTTTCTTTGTCTCTATCAACACTTGAGTATAAAGTTTTTGGATGAAAATAAAGATACAGTTGATTGGAACAATATTATAGATAGCGGTTACTATCCTGTGCAAATTTTATTGAAATATGTGACCGAGATCGCAAAATTTAAGGAAGAGAATCCTGAATATGACGAAGTAGATCATTAAAAATGACTCTAATCTTTTTAATTATTTTACTAAAAATTTATATCTTTTCTTATATAAAAACGTACATTAGATCGATGAAAAAAAAAATGATATCTTTCTTATACATGATGTTTAAAATTTCTAAATTTTCTCTTATTAAATGGCGGACTACAGAAAATATGCTAGTGATATTGAAAGGGCGGAGTTTTAAAAATTTCTATCCAATTAGTAAACAACATTTTGAATGAACCGAATAAAAGAACTGAGTTTAATATTGATTTTGGAGATAACTTTTGCTCGTCTAACTTCCAGTTTTATATTTCTGGAACTTTAACAAAACAAGATGGTCAAGCATATCTTGGAACTGATAATGTTAGATTAATCGATAATTTTTATACCGTTTTTATTTTCTAAGATTGAAGTAAGAAAACACAATAAATTGATAGAAGAAGTCGAAAACTGTGGCCAATTAAGCACAATTAAAGGAACTATTTCGTATTCAAAAAGTGATGTTATTTCTCAAACTTCTAATGGCTTTGAATCAGATTTTAAATTTGGTGTTTTTGAAGCAGCTGGAAATTTATCTCATTTTGGATTAGGATTTTTTGAAAATGTTACTATTCCGATCTATAAAGGAGGATTTTATCTAAGTTTTATAAGAGCAGAAGACGATGATGTGATTCTGAAGACTGCAACTTGCACACTGGAAATGTTATGCCTGTTGATGGAAGAAAAATAACAATTACAGATTTTTTTTATTTAGAGTTCCAATGATTGATTATAAAACCACGAGTAAAATTAGGTTGATTGATGAAATTACAAAAAGTCAAAACATTATGTTTAATTTTCTAGATTGGCAATGTATTGAACAAAAAGGTATTTCCGGAACAACTTATTCGTTCGATATTACAAATATTTATAGAAATATCTTCAATCCCAAGTTCGTTATCATTGGTTTTCAAACAGGTAGACAGAATAATCAAGAAAAAAAATCCTTCAAAGTTTGATAGTTTGGATGTAAAAAATATCAGAGTAAAATTGAACGGTTCTTATTATCCAGATGAATTACAAAACTTAAACATTTCATGAGGTACTTTTCAGAATCATGTATCAGATGTATCAAGATTTTAAGAAAGTTTACTGTAATAATAAGGAAATGTATTACAATCCTAAAGAATTTTTTAGCGAATAGACCTATTTATGTCATTGATACAACAAAGAGTATGACAAATATTTCTGGTTCAAAGAACGATATAATTATCAATATGGATTTTCAAAAAGCTGTTACAAATTCGACATGTTATGTGGTTGTGGTTTCTGAGAAATTTTTAGCCTATGATGTGATTAAGAACGATATTAGAGAAATTCAGTAAAATTCACGTTATTTTCACTATTATTCATCGGATAATTTTAAAACTTTACAGAATTGTTAAAGACATTGATATAAGTATTCATTTTTAATTTCAAAAGAATAATCTTAAAAAATGGGGATGATATTAACAAAAAACTATTCCAAGGTCATCTTAAGGGTTGGACCGGAAGTTATGATTTTAAAAAATACTTTAATATTTACTGATCCTATATACCAAATTTCAGCAAAAAAGCTCCAATAGTTCTCGAGATATAAGAGTTTTAAGATAAGGGATGATTGGGGTAGTTTTTTGAAAATTTTGTTATTTTCATGAAATTTTAAGTTGAACTCGCTTGTTTTTGAAGTTTCAGATTTTTTCTGATAATTTTTTTTTTATTTTTTTATGAATATTAAGAAATAGGGGATGATTTCACCCTTATGGATAAGTTAAGTCGAAAGAGTTAAGTATTATACTATATGTGTAACCAAAATTTCATTAAAATCGGTTGAGTGGTTTTTGAAATATAAAATTATTAATAAATTTGTAAACTAGCAATCCTAATTGAACAACTTATATAGCAGAGATATAGCTTATAACTTTCGAGACTCTCCGTAGCTCAGTTGGTAAGACGCTTGCCTTCAAAGCCTGAGGTTCTGGGTTCAAATCCCAGAGCTTCAGGCGCGCTTTTTATTGAGGAAAGACATGGTTGTCGTTCAGTGGTTGGGGACAAGTCTTTACACGAGTGGCCATAGTGTAATGACTATAGAACAAGCCGAGTAATGACAACTGTGGTTGGCGCGCCATTTTGCTTCCTCACCTTTTCCACTTCATTCCTTAATTCCTTCTCTTCCTTAATTCGTACATTCCTTCTCTTCCTTAATTCGTTCATTACATTCATCATTCACAATCATTCAATTAATACAACATTACACTTACAAAACACCCGACACAAATTCCCTAATTGTATCTCTCCATCAACTTCTACACAGTAGTTACCAAAGAAAAATGAGGACTTGGGAACAAAAAAAATTCCAGAGTCTAAGACCCGAATTACAGCTCCTAGCCATTAACTTGGTTGGACAGTAGCAGTGCAGGGGCCAAGTCTCTAAACAATAGACACCGTAGAAGTTGAATGTGATGTGATTCCCCATAGCGCAAACACGCACACTACCAAACACTACACACTACACCAAAGACACAATCATTCATTTTGTCTTTTACAATAATTGATGATGTTCATATTATTCTCTTTCATTCCTTCTAAAACTTCAAAAATATACTCTTTCGCTGATGAAAAATCTCGATTTCTTCCGGAATAATCTTTGTAATCGTACACATAATATCCTAAATAGTTTGTACAATAGAATGAAATTATTTCTATTTATCTCTGTTGTAGAAATGTAAACACAAACATTTGCGCTGAAAAATTTATATCTCGGCAGACTTAGTTCCATAATCTCCATTTATAAAAAAATCTTTTTGTTTAAATGGAAGAGTATAATGCCCAACTGTTACAAAGTGTTCTAATAGAGGAGAAATTATCGATAAAAGATATTTAGTTTGTAGAGGTTGTAATTTAATTTTGTTAGAAAGACCTAAACCTAAGAAATTTCGAAATAAATTAACACATTTGAATAACCCTGCTTACAAAATTGGCAATAATGGAGACAAGAAGCAAACAAAAATTTGTTTACAGAATTTTAGAAAACAGAATAAAAATTTTTACTTATCTCTTGGAACCATTGACAAAATTATTTTCCTTTTCAAAAGAATACATTAGGTTTTGTTGGTTTAAATACACACGTTTTATTATGAAAAGATATTACCTGTATTTTTTTATTATCTAGATGTAGAATTTGTATTATGATTTTGAACCAGAAATCCTCGATGATTTTATAGTACATTTGGAGAAATTAAACGAAGAACCTCGTGAAAAGAATGCGGTTTTACTCACATTCTCCCCGACTTCTCGAGTGATTGTTAGCGAATTTCATTTTTTTCCGTCTTTAAATTTTTTCTATTTAAATGGAGTTTCTTGAAAGAGTTAAATGATATTGGAGAATGTAAGTAAGTTTAAAGAGTATAAGAAGTTAAATGAATTGGAAGAAAGGAAGAAACATAGAATCTTGAATTTGGAGAAAATGAAAGATAAATTCGGGTTTACAATAATTGCCGAGTTGGAAGATTGTAAAGTACAACTTGCCGAACAGATTTTTGACTGTTTTGGATGAGAAAAAGATTAAAGAATTAAACAAAAATGAAAAATTACACTTGATTGTTACTGGAAAGAAGACTATTAAAGATAAAGACTGTGTTACTATCAATTTTGTAGAGTAGAAGATTTTTCGTCGTAGCAGACATTTCAAATAGATTGATTTGACAGCTCAAGAAAGTAGAAGCAAACAGCTATAGATTCGGTAAATTTTTTCATTCGTGAGTTACAGATTCGTTTATTGTCCTTTAAACAGTATTTTTCATTGATTTACCGTCTGTCCCAAAAGTGAGCTAGAACCCCTTACTGTTTGATTTTACAGATTCGTTTATTGTCCTTTAAACAGTATTTTCCCTTGATTTTCTGTCTGTCCCAAAAGTGAGCTAGAACCGCCATATTCATATCTACTCATACACACTTGCATACATACTTACAAAAATAACGAGTCGCGGAGTAGATATTTTATTAATGTCTGCATGTTGCTATACTAACCAAGAATACTCTTATGAGGGTTTCGTAATATATCTTAGATATAAAATTATGTAAGTTGATTTTCATTAACTACTGTTCATTTCACAAACTATAACAAAAAATAAATTGTACATTATAAACCTTCCTACGTTCGGTACTCTACAACCTGTGTTATACCTACTCTCCTGCTCATGTTAATTATTAACTACAGGGACTGAAACCTCATTATAAATCCGAGAATCAATTTTATAGCAGACTTTAAACACATTACGTACAGTAAACCATTTAAAGAGGAATAAGTTTTAATAGTATACAGCTACTTTTATATCCTTTATCACCTCCCTGTCTCAATCAAAAATACGACAAAAGTGAAAAAAATGAAGGGAAACTATATCAAAAGAAAATATAAACTTATTTACCAAGCACAACATAATGTTACGAGAATGTGGGAGAATGGTCCAAATAAACAGGTCAACCCATACTATAAGGGAATCTGATTGTACAATCGAAATCCCTGAAAGTAAAAATGACAATAGATGAAAAGCGCCGTTGGAGAGAAAGCACTCAGTGGGTCAGGTCAGTTAATTTGATCTCCGCCCCTTATACGTGAGCGACGAATGGGCACTGTGACCCCTTCACCATTTGTCTAATAAGTTCCCGACTTTGAATCTTCTCGAAGCGCCAATAACCATATAGTAAATTATAGCTATTCAGCAATTTAATTTAAGCTCCAGAAGTGAACTTGTTCAGTGACAGAATTGTATTGGTAATACTCGTGGCAGTTGAAATTGTGTTTACGATTATTGTACTACATGTTTTTATCCACTTGCCTGTAATATATTAACCATATAAAATCTAGAAGTATGACCCACAAAGAAAGCTTTAATGACGGTGATATAATATTTTACTACACAAGGGGACTCTCGGCAAACCAAAGATTCTATTGAATATTTTAGTTTAAATTTAATGATTAAAAATATATTATGGTCTAAATTAAGATCCTATGTTCAATATTTCAAAAAATAACATAATATTTTGAAACTTGATTTATGCAACTAATAAGGATTTCTACGGAAAACTCCGCCAAGAAATAAATGGAGCCCAGAGGCACGTTATTAAAAGGTTTGAAATATTGAATTAACAACTCATTATTGATTATTGGCTGTTCTTTCTTAATCTAATCCAATCATTTTTAAATCAACTTGGATAATGCCTTGTTTCTTCGTCCGGTTTTACGTCATTAAACGTTGAAACTATTAAAAAGGTATGAATATACCATATCAAGTTTTCCGTAAGAGATCACTCTAAGCGTACAAACAAAATTTCAGACTTACAGCTCATTGTTTCATTAATCTACATGTATTTTATGTTATGGGATATAAACTAAAAACTATTGTATACAGTTTTTTTTTACGAAGAAGTTCAAAAGGAACAATCTAGAGCGTTTCGACTTTAGAGACACATGGGTTACAAAATATAAATTATAGTAAATCAATCCTATTTTTCTCGTCAGATACACAACCGTGTGCTTCCGATGTTACTGACACGATCTCTAAGCACGTTGGAGCAATCGAGTTTTCGAGTTTTTTTCGTTGACTTTTTTAGATCTCTTCAGAAGAAAATGGCTCTAAATCGCAGGAGTCTGCAACAGCATTAGATTCCAGACGATACATTTAAAGGAAGGAGAGTTGGAGATAAACCCAACATTAATATTAAAAGCATAACATGTTATGCTCGAATTGGTTATAAAATATTCCGAGATATTGGTTGAATATTTTTCTCTCTTCAGAAACACCGAAACACAGTTCGGTTGCAGTAAAAATCAAATTTAAAAAAATATAAAGACTTTTATATAATTTCTTTACTTAATTTAAATTCGTCGATAAGTTTTGAGTTACAGTTATGATATCTTTAATATAAACTTACAAATCGAACCAAGTAATTGAATCTGAGAGATTTACTGAACTACTACAAATCAATCTGCGTGAATTCTCTAAGTGAGTCTTGAGTAAATTGTAATTGAAAGAGCTCTCCAGGCTTGTAAAGCTCCAAAGCAATGTAAGCTCAAAGAGGTGAAGACACGCGTTCTTTACCTCAGGTGGTAAACAACAAAATTAAATTTACTTTACTTTACTTTGGTGGAAGCACTATCCTCTATACTCTTTGTTTGGATTTCCTTTGTAATTTCCAGAGTGTTGATGGAGTGTACCTATCTAATAGTATCCTGTGTCAGTGCAAATACACAGATTTCCTTATAATTTAACCATAAAACTATTCGAGGATTCACTATGTCTGGATGTATTACATGTACAAAGAGGGACAAATTAACAAATTAAGTGATTCTGCGACAAACATAAATGGTCAGTTCATAAGAATCATTTTAATATACCTCCATTGAGTAGCCTATCACATTTTGCCTCTCTCTCACGAGCTGTTACTATTTCTTCCACTTTGGATTTAAAATATAAACTTTACTATTTTTTCAGGGAGACATCAAACTTTTTCAAACTTATAAACATTAAATTCTTTAATGTTTAACACCTTACATAGTGTGTATCCATCATCCTTACTGTGTTTATTCTCAGTTGTGTGACACTCTGTGTATTGCACTGCCAATTAATGAGTTACACATGCTATCCCAATATATGCTAACGTTATTTTCATTATTACTTCTGACGGTTACCCTGTACGTAACACTATTATCAAGTCACCACTTTAATGTATCACTTTTACAAGTAAGATATTATGTTAATTCTATAATAAACCAATATTTATGAGTATGAAAGTACCGACATCACATATGGACAGAACGAATGAGTTATTATCGCACAGATGAAGAGACAGACATGTGGATTTGCAGTTGATTTTTAATTCCAGCATAGAGTTCTTCCTTGGAATAAGAGGAACTATATAACTTTTTTCTAGTCCTTATGACATTTATATCTAGAGTCAACGCACAGATGGACGAGCTGCCCTATGACCTTTTGATCCCAACATCGTTTTTTCGTTGGACCAGGAGGAACCCATGTAGCAAGCTACATTGAACATCATAACACTGTTTTTCTTACAATTCAATAAACAAATAGTTAATAGATTGAAAATTAATGCTGAATAAAACATAAGATTTTTTCTCTGTTTATGATTTTTATTATATTATTTATTTATCGTAATAATAATTAAATTTCTTATATTTCTATAAATTTATAATTTATATACAATACTGTGCAAATATTTTTCTACAAATAAATAAATAGTTTATATATATATTATAAATAAATAATTTATATATATATATATATATTATAAATAAATAATTTATATATATATATATAGATTATTTATTTATTAGTAGAAAATTATGTGCACAGTATTATATATAAATTACTGTATTATACTGTATTACAGTATTATATATAAGTTATTGTATATGTTGCTGAAATACCACATTTTAAACAAACTCAAAACAAATTCGTGAAAACAGTCTAAAATGTACAGCTCTTTTGTATGTTTTACCCTTCTTAAAATATAAACTATAGAAACGACTGTTCAAAATTGGGATGTTCACAAAAATATTTCGTTTTTATATTTTACTATGTCATATTGAAAATTTAAAATCTTATAAAACTGCAAGTTATAAAATACTTATGTACTGATAACTAGTTAGATTTCAAATAGACTTTGAAGAATAAAGTAGTCTACGAAAATCATTCCAAAATGTGTATTCTTAAAGTGTGCTCATACTTATACTTATTTTTGGCCATAATTAAAAGTGTCGACTTTTTCATTTAAGTGTTATTATTAACGTTAAAGTAAAAAATTTCTTATTTATATAGTTTACTAAACAGTTTTAACTTGTTTGGCTAAGTTATAGATTCCCAAACTGGTGCAGAGCGGCCCTCGTGGGTCCACGGGAGACTCGACGGGGTCTACGTTGGCGTGACTAAACAATGGAGATTCTCAATTCGTAATTAGGAGTCCACGAATATGTATCTGGTTTCGATAGTGAAGAACTAAAATGTTGGCTTGACTTCATCTATCACTGTAAAAGGATAATATTGTAGTAAGAATTTTAAGAGGATAATATTTTCATTTCATTTAAGCCCAGCGACTGTCAAACGAAAAAGCTTGAATATTCAATATCAATTACAATGTGTCAGAAACGCTTCTTCGGACGTGCAAAGTGAATATTGCAATCTTGCATGAACCTTTTTGATTCTTCATCAATATATACAGGGTGTTCACAAAAGGGTGTTACAAACTTCTGTAGTACCATTTCAAACAAAAAATTACATAAAACGGTTGAGAAAAGTCTCTTCTGGCCGCTAGCCGTCATTTTGTTTTTTTTTATTTTTTAACTAATATCTCTAGAGCTAGTAAAGGTAAAGCTATCAAATTGCGTAAATAGGTAGTAATGCATACGATGCAAAAATAATGGTATGATTTTCTTTAATATTAACAAAATTGCTGTTGTTAATAATGTTTAGTCAAATAAAAAAAAGACGCATAAGCGAGGATGACTACATTAATGGTACGCTTGCACAAGCCAGGAGCGGCAAACATGCCACAGTTGAAAGATATCAGTTATTTGTTGCTCCGCGCTGATAAGCGCTGGAACTGTGCTTACATGGAATCGCTTTTTAGGTTGATGAACTTTTCTTTTTTGACATCCAGATACAGCACAATCAATTAATTGTAATTAAACAATCAATTCTCACTATTTTCGAAAGCTGTTAATTCCTGGTTAGAACTCAGCCGTAACCCAAATTTCCATAGTAGGATTTAATCTACACAACATATTTGTCGAGTTTTGGAAATATGGTACAAATTAACTACAGGGGGCCTACCGGAACTAGCCAAAATGTTGAAAGTGTTCTATGAGAAATAAACGGTTGAAAACCTCTGGGCTAAGTTAATCTTTGAAAAAGTTCATATGGATATTATTTTTCTTCAGTACAAATAGGTGGAGCTCATTCAAGTGTTCTAAGACAGGCAGAGGAATTGAATTGCAATGGACTTTTCGAATAGGATTTATATTCCAATGTATGACCAGGCTAAACACATGTCGTTATGTCTTTCACAACGAGTGAAACAGTCTTCAAGTCGTTCTTTCCTAATTAAATATATGGCCTTGATAACCAAACCAAAAGAGGATTATAATCTACTAGCATTTACCCAACAGCTTCACACACAATTTGGCAAATGTTTTCATTTCAGGTTCCAATGAATTATCTTTCAGTCGCCAATGTTGAGTTTGCCTTGTTGCCACTGTCCAGGAAAATCTGTCAAATATTGTATATTTATGGTCATTGTAATTTAATCCGGTCTTAGCATTTTTGTGCCGTAGTTGATTTTGACTTTTTCCTCGATCAAGGATATATATATATATATACATACGCAGGTATGGGAAGCCTACTTCTGTCAAAACATAACTAATATGAGTTTTGTAACAGTCTTAATATTTATAATAAAGTCTTATGGTAACTTTGTCTTTTATATAAACTACTTAATATTTGCTAAGACTTTACGGGTAATAGTATTTTGTTACTAACTTTCAATGTACTAATATGGATATTGTTTTACTGCATGCTAATCAGCGGTGGCAGAAAAGACTGAAATAAGAGGTGATGTTACAATTAAGCTTACGCTATGATTCTACACTATACATGTAAAACAGTGATTAAAACCCTACATGGGCGGTAAACGGAGTTTTCCTCCGTGTATTTTTTATTATTAAAAATAGTACTACTTTTCTGATGTTGGCAGTCGTTTTCCCCCACAGTGTACTTCACGAGCATCTTTCGGGAAAGCAAAACAATAGTCTCCCGCTTATCTTTGTCAAAATCTGTCAGTGTGAGGTCTACTTCCGTGCGAGACTGGACGATTCCTAAGTGAGCGCCCGATGGTGTGTTTGTAGTTCTTGGACGAAATCTCCGTGAGGGCCTTATTGTGTTTAGTTTTTTATGGAGTAATAATCCATGTGCGCCTAAATGTGTGACCTGTGATGGTTTTTTTTAAGTTTTACGATACGTTTATTTTAATTTTGTGAAATGAGAATGAAGACGAGAGACTTGTCAGTACAGTACCAGTGTGCTAGGGAACATTTCAGTATTCTTTATGGAGTGAACATTGTCGTTATAAGAACCAGAAGGAAAATGTTTTGAAAACTTTGTGTAGTGTGTAAAAAAAACCTTTAGTAAAGAATAAATTTTGATTTCAGAGTAATAATTGACATTACAATTGTATAATATCTCAAGAATTGAAGTAAGTTGTTTTTGTAAGAAGTTAATAACTGAGTTAATTTCCTTATATTATTACAGTAGGTTAAACATTTTTACAATTAATTGCATTATTATTATTAATTAATAAATTAATAAATCATGTTGTTATTATACAATAACATTTTTTTTTTAATTTAGAATTTCTTATTTGGAAAATTCATTACATAAGAGAGTAATTTTTTATTTAATTTCTAAAAAATGAATATATTACATTGTAATTAAATCAGTATGAATATTTAAACAAATAAAAACAGTTTAAAAACGACTATGATATCCATTATTCGCTAACCTGGAGGAAACCTCCGTTAGCGCCTGATGGTGTTTCCTAATTTTAAGCGCCTGATGGAGGGTTAAATGAATTTAAAATGTGTGGTTTTGCTGTCATAAATCAATGCTTACAAAGAACAGTTCATTACAGACTCTTTCAATTCAAAGTGCAAAATTTTACAGACCAAGATGGGATTTTTTCTACTTTAGAGACCAGTGAAGCGTAACCCGGAGACATTTTCGGATTAGGAATAAGCCTATATTAATTCCAGGTATCCTAGGAATGTATATGTAAAATTTCAGTACAATCGGTTGAATAGTGAAATATTGGTCTTTAAAATTAGTTTTTATATTTTTATACTATTTTACTATTTTTTTATGTTTTTTTTTTTTTTTTTTTTTTTTTTTTTCATACACATGTTTTTCTGTAAACAATAACTGAGGATGCCTTAACCGGTGAGTGAAAGCGCTTTTAAAATAAATTAAAATTGCGGAAGAAATAAAAATTACTTTTGCATAAAACCTGGTGACCTCCATCAAACATACAAAGCGGAAAATTAATAGTGTAAGCAAAAACAAATAAACAAAAGCACTTTCACATTTACATTATTATTAGGATTATGTTTTTCAGTGAGTTGTCTGTGTTTAGCAGTATTCTCCCGGACAGTTTGAACAACGAACACTAGATGTCAGAGCTGCGCTCCCAGCTGAAGACAGGCTTCCAGTTTATAGAATGACCACATTGAGGGAATTCTTCCCTTATCTAGGGAAATTATCTAATTAAGGGAAAACATGTTTTAGAAAAACTTAGAATTTTCATTTACGACGGCAATACAGGGGTTTACAGTAAATGTTTGAGCACATTTACCTAATATGTAGATCTACTATATTTATGACCTATTCTTCCATTTTTCCAGCTATATGGTGAATGGATTTACCTACTGCTCTGACTTAATTTATATTACTATGTACTTCTCTTGGAGAGTAGTTTAAAAGTTCGTAACAGTTTATTAGTTAAAAGCGTTTCGATTGTAGTAAATGTCAAACGTAATAACATAATTTATTTTATAAAATAATCAACTACTTCTATGGTATTGAAACGTGTAGTTCATAGGTACATTGAGGATAAAATTAAACTAAAATTACAAAATAGCCATCGTTTTACAGTCTATTCTTCGCGGCTAAAATAAAAATTATATAAAACAGGTGCAACACATTTTAGGATTTAAAAACTTAATCCAAACTTATTAAATACTACAAAGTAATATGTTTCTTGAAAGGTTTTTTTATAAAACAACCTTTATTATTTTCTCAATTAAATAGTTGAGTTACTTAGTCAAATCCCGATATTTAACACATATTGGCAATGAACACTTAGAATGCAATAAGCATTCAAATTTTTTTAATGGAAAACTGAGTAGGAGAAATGTTTAGATGCTAGAGAGGGAAAATAGTTTTTGGTGAAGTGGTAGCACTGACGACGCTTGCCCCTCCTAACCTATAATTTCTTCTATCGCATACTCCTCATTATCTACAACTCCAAACTAATATAAAACTAAGCCGGCTGCTTTGTCGCAACACTCCAGTTTATACATTGTTGCTTCGTGATTATTGTTATCAGTTTTAATTTTCGGTAAGTTGCACAATAGTATCTACTAGAAATAGTTTTTATTGATGTAAAGTACATGCAGAATTCTAAATATAAGTTGTAGGCATTATAAACATTGACATTGTTATTTATGACTTTTGAACGTTTGAATTTTTATTTATTGAATGTTTATACAATTATTGTATTTTTTATTATTAGACCTACCAACCTATAAATAATTGTATCTGTTAAATTCGTAAATTTTGCCACCACTATAATAGGAAAATTTAGATAAATAAAACACTTAAACATAGACATGAAATAAATAACAACGTGTACTCACACGTGATCTCATTTTCATCTAAAACTAAATAATAGACATCTTGGAAATATTTTATGACATGAAATATGGTTTGTTAGTTTTAAGGTGGTTTTAAAATATTTTTAAATCTTCGCATTTTTTAGAGTGAATACGTCCCTCTGTTAGCCTTTTTCTAATGAGCTCTTTTCTCTTCAACACTCATTCACAATTCACAATAATCTCTCAAGGTAATAATTTTGGGATTGGAAAATATCTTTTATATTAAATTTATAACATTTAAGATATTTTAATTGAATTCATAAAAATCATGAAACTTATTGATAAATCCAAGTAAAGTCATTTAAAGTAGAAACTCTAAGCAAATTCGCCATCAGGCCAAAATAGTAAATTTAAATAGCTGAAAATTAAACTTTTGCAGTATTTACATGAATTGCCACTTCTGTGACATATTTGTATGTATTTATGAAATGTTTTGAACAAATAACAAGTTTATATCGATTTTTTTTTCAAAATACATCCTTCCCTGGTGCTATAGCTCCTGTACATGCTGTAAAACTTTCACGTTTTAATCTTTCAGAAGCCGCTTTTATTCGGTCTGATTACAAAACTACGTAAAACCGTCACTTTAAAATCCTGTAATTTCATGTGAACAGACCCCTTTTTTATTTTTCTGTATTTAAGGCAATTATCTTAAAGAGCTATGAATTTAAAAAAAAAAGATATTTTCCAAACACAGAATCTACTAAAACTACAAATGCACTAGGACACCAAGTTGAGTGACTAGGTTGTCAACACATCTCCATTATATAAATAAATCACGATTGCTTAAATTATTTATTTATTTTTCAGATATTTACAATGCCTCTGGTATTCTACTGGTTGGAGCCCAGCCCCCCAGTCCGCGCAGTCAACCTCATCATACATGCTCTAGATCTACCTGTTGAGTACAGAGTGGTTGATCTTTACAAAAAAGAGCACTTAACACCTCAGTATCTTAAGGTTCGTAGCCTTTAAGAGATAAAAAGTTAAATATTTAATTAAGGATAAAATTACACTTTCTCTGTTGTTATTGTTTTTTTTTAGTTCCGGAACTAAATTATTATACTTTTATGTTTTCACATTTTTACAATATCCAACACTCATAAAGTGAAGTTAAATAAAGAGAAACAAGTTTAGACAAATATCACATAATCTGGCTTCTTTTAGTGCTAGAAATAAGTTCCGTTATTCTTGCATGGTCTGTTGGGCTTGCTGGGCATGGTATAAAGAAATGGAGAGTTCAAGTGATAATAATTCCTACCACTGATGATCAAGAACGAAAATAGTAAAATGATTATGCAATAGAGAGTTTTTTCACCTCACAATGGATTTTCTACCAGAGGCACAGTTTTTGCTGGTAAAGTTTCGCTGCTACGGATAAGATAAGGAAAGAATCTTTGAATGTATTACTATTGTGGTGCCCCTGGTACTCTACAATCATTTCCGGTTACATTCAGACGGATCGGTAAAAATTTCCATTGACGTGCTCTCTAGAGAGTACCAACTTGGAACGTTGATAGGTTGGTAGAGAAGATGATTTTCCTCTAACCTTCACCGACCTTGGGCATACGCGGAAACTCTTCTCGGTTAAATGTAAGGCTTCACTTCACAAATTAAAGCTCTTAGTAAGCAAACCTTGGTTGTTGCAATGAGTTTACTTTCCTAGGACATAATTTCTTACTTACTACAAGAACGAATTGCAGTCTTATCTTACGTACTTTTGTCAATTAATTACATACATAAAATAGAAGCAAATTAAATGTAATCTGTTTGTTAATTATTTTATTTGGTAAGTAATACTCCAATACACAATATACAATAATGTTTGGAAACGCCAATCATTTTTAACTTAATCATGACAAGTTAATTAAACATATAACATTTATAAGATAAGTTAATTACATCCCTGCAGTTACATAATTTCGCAATGTAATGTTCTTCTGGTCATTTACAAATTACTATTTTATATAACATGCAAACTCGTGGTTTCTATCCTAAAATAAACATTGCACATAACTGTTAAGATTCTAAAATGCTAGATTATGGGAAATAAACAAGACATAAACAAATAATATAAACATGTAAATGTAAATATAAAACAAATAGGTACTCAAAATCATGATAAGAAGTATTATAATGATTTAGCCTTGTAAATAGTCTTGTAAATATGAATATTTAATCAAAAATACTGTAAAGAATTCATTTTTATTGCCCATTATCCAAATAAAGATTGAAACATTCATTTAACATTTCGGTTTTTCTTTCCTATTTATATTCGTTTTAGAACTATAAATAAATGTAAAATTGTGTACTACCTAGCTGGTTGAGAACTAGCGAAGCTATAATCAAGGGGTAAGAAAAATTTCATGTTTGTTTATTTGTCTAACTGTCCGTCTCTCCATATAATTTAACCAAAATGAGCTGACCATTACTTCAAATTTCCATGGAGCATCATCGGGTTTGATAACGGCGCATTAACTCCATGTTATTTAGCTTATAATGTTAGTGAGTATTATAAATTGGTCTTTTGGGTATCTATGATGGTAGTAAGAATAGCGGCCATAAATAAACTGTGTACAATCATATGACGTTTTTAACATGTTACATAGTAAAACATGTAACCTAAACATTTTGCATTCAAACTCAGTGTAGTCTATTACCCGACATGTAGTATGGAGCATTTCTACCTTGTACTGTTCAAGAACAAACCAAAAATATCTCCATTAAATTGACTGTCTTTTATACATACATACCTATTCAATTACAACAAAACTTGTTTTATAATTTTACAACTTTTGTATGCATTTAAAAAAATTTTCTTTGAAGTTTTTAAATTTTATTGTTACTGACTAATGAATCGATATAGCTCTATTTTTTTGTTAACGCCAAAGGAAATAGGAATCATAGGGTTACGTATTTTTCGCGTTTGTCACAAAATTTAAATAATAACTTCAGTTAGGATTTTAATGTACCTTAATATTGAAATACGTAGCCCAGCTTTACTAGTTAAAATTTCAAGATTCTGACTTGTGACTGTTAGTTCTAGGAATACCCATTATCTGATCCATTATTCCACCTAGGATCATTTCACCCGTTTCAACTACATCATATTCCATAATAAGTATATAGAAAAAAAAATAACATATATTTTTTATATATTTGCTATATAAAAATTTGCATATTATAAGGTGACTTTAGTTGTACTTTCGAATTGTATGTACTTAATTAATAAAAGACATTATACACTAAACATTATGTAGAACTCAATTATTTTTTATAAGCATGATTCAATGTAAATAAAACAGAAAAATTGAAGAGCAGTACAAGAAAGTTATCAAGCTGATAACCTTTGGTTTTCCATTTGTTAATAAACCCAATGTTATCACATGTCATTAACCTTAGCACTCTTTATCAAAGCATTGTAAAAAATCAAATACAGTGTTGAGATAAAAATATGGTTTTAAAATTCATACTATTATAGTTCTGAATTACTTAATTTGATGTAATTTAATAGTGCTCAATTTAAAGGTTCTTTGAATAATATTCTATCACCTCCTTACAGAAATTCCTTCAGACAAAAAAAGATTCTTAACTAAAGAAATATAGCTATATTTCTTCAGGAAGTATTCGCCATAATATATGACATGAATCAAAAACATACTTCCCACAGATTGTAGGAATCCATCCAATTTAATCTTTACAAGTCCCCTCGACCAACTGGTTAAGAGGAACTGTTGATCAAAGAACATTCTTTCGTGGGTAGACTCATTCACAAGATTAATTTATTGTCAATTATAAACATATTTTTCATCAAAATAGAACTTTATTATCACCAACTTTTAATTAATGGAAACTCTATCAGGATACAGGTGGGAGTCTGGCCATTTGTGGTTCTGATTGAGTGGTTAGAACTTTAACAAGATTACCTAGATTAGAGGTCTTGTTGAATGAGATCATTAGGAGCTTAAAGATTGTATACAAGTCTCTAATCAAAACGTACTCGTACCATATATATGAAGTATTCATTTTAGATCTTTGACAGTATTTTAACAAAGAGCCGTTAGGTACAGTGCTGATAAATAGAATTTGAGACGATGGTCGGTTTTTAGGATCTACGTGCGTGGTAAAGTAAGGAAAGATGTACAGATATACGTGTTTCTAAGGGGCGGCATTTTCAGATGCAGCGATGCCAAGCTCTTTAGAAAAATGGTTTGAAGATTGCAAGGAAGGTCTGCTGATTATTATTTGAGTCATTCAGTCTGTAGGCTAATAACTTATAGCTATTATTTTACAAAAAGATTTAACACCACGTATCGAGGATTGAAATCTTCCTTCCTAATGAGTCAAAACCACTAATACATAAATGTTTACATAGCATTGTGGTGACGAACTTAGCCCCATTTTGAACTACAATTCATAACAATTTTTGTTTACATTCAAAAACTTGCAATTCCTAACAGCTAAAACAACAGCATTAAGTCTAGACTGCTGATAATTAAACCCAAGCAATGTCATAGGTCAGAAACCCAGAAACTACACATGTCGTATGCCTTAGGGTAATTATAAGACTTTGTCGTTTTTGTATTAGGGGTTTTGACACCTGAGTAAGAGATTTAATCCTCGAAACGTGGTATTGTAATTTTTTAATATTTAGCGATAGCATAAGTCTGAAATCCTATTATACTGTGAAGTTATCCATCACTAATACCAAGCTTTAAACGAAGAACTTATCGACTGAATGACGATCTGATTTGGTTCAGATAACAATTATTTTATATTTATAATAGGAATTATATGAGTATCTCATGAAGACGCACTTGTATAAATTTGCTCCAAAATTGATTCAAACTTCGTACTTTTTCTACAAAATTATTTCCTAACTTCATTGAGTTAACGCTGTGAGTAGTAATTATTAAATAGAATTGCAACATGTAAATTGAGGGCGATCATGTAGTTACCGTACTTGCGTTTTTGACGCCATACATCAAGGATGTAAATTTTCCTCAACACTGCAGTTATGAAAACATTTGCAGGAGATAGAAGCAACCCTGTCAAAATTACATGTAATAACAATCCAACCACTCCTGGATTGAGTATCAGACTACTAAGTAACATAGAGTAGGTACGAATTTGTTTTTTACTGTGTAATGGCGTTTGAGCCAAAGTTTCAAAAAGTAATTTAAACTATTCAACTCTTAATAATAATACAGGTACATACACGTATTATTTATATTATTAATCGGCATAATACCATTTCTTATAATCTATGAAATCCCTTTACGCAATACAAAATTGTATTTATTTAAAAAAAAAAACCGTACCACCCTTTTATACCGTAAAAATGACTTATAATAGTAATGCAATGCTTTATTTTGTTTTTTCCAGATGAATCCACTCCATACCGTTCCATTAATAGATGATAATGGTTTTCTACCTATGGGAAAGGTTGAGAATACTACAGTATGTTATACAGAAATCAACTATTATCTAATGATACAATGTTTTTCTAAAACTAAACGTTCGATTCATTTCATAAAGAGATAAATAAATATATTAATATTTAACTGTATTATTTGTTTCACTACGTTGTTCAATGATTCCCGTTAAAAGCTAATCATACCAAGATTTTCACGCATGATTTTTTTATCCCTACGTTATCTTTTAGCTTGTTATTATATTTATTAAGCATTATTATTATCTTTTAGGGTATGTATTACAATGCAAAATGCGCTTTACTTCTAAAATCAAGTACTTAAAAACATTTCAAAATAATAAAATTGATAGAAGTACAAAAATTTTCAGACAACTTAAATTTACTTCCCCCGAGAACAGTTTGGTATAGTTCCCTTTCGACATGGATATTTAATCCTTACCAATGTACGTTCTAGTCGAGCAATCATGACATACCTGGTGTCCAAGTACGGCAAGGACGACTCTCTCTACCCGAAGGACCTCCAGAAGAGAGCCATCGTGGACCAGAGACTTCACTACAGTAACGACGTCTTCTACGCCGTGAGGGAGCTTACGGTGAGTGTGCAACACATTTATTACAAGTATATCAAGTAAGGTTTTTGAACATTTTTTGCAAAAATTGTATTTATACATGTTTTAATTTCAGCAAGGCATAGCCTTTTATGAAAAACCACCTACACCTGAACTGCTAGGAAAGATTGAAGAAGCCCAAGAGAACATAGAAAAAGCTTCTCAAAGGTCACAAATTCATGGCAGGTAACACGCTAACTGTTGCTGACTACGGTTTCATCACACTTGTGGATTTAATGGAGGTAAGCTGCACTGGATAAACAGGATGTGTTAAGATTACATTATTGAATTCTTAAACGTATATTTACTATTGCCTAATTAAGTAAGCATTATAAAGCATGTAAAATAGTCGTTAGTTAGGCTAACTTTATAAAATTATGCATTAATACACTAAACTTGTCATGATGTTATTACGAAAACTTTGTCAAGAATTATTTAAGCCTAGGGTGTATATATTTGCAACCACTTTTTTTATCACAATACATAAAAAGTATTACATTTTTCAAAAAACATTCTAGAGTAATAACAATAAGAGCTACTTAGTTCCGTGCATAGCTCTTAACTAACAATTATTAATCTTTCTGAAGACAGCCAAAGTTACACAAATTTCTAAAAAGGCAAACCTTTACATCTCAAACTACTACCGTTCGATTTACACTCTTCCTGTTTTGTGTAAAAACTTTTGAAAAAGCTTTCAATGCACAGTTTGGAAAAATTCTGGATAGTTTCATAATTCTATGTCTTGAACAGGACATTGTGAAATATTATTACACTATAAAGGAAATAAGGATTTGCTTTCAGAATTTTCAAGTTAGGGTGAGAGAGGATATGATTACAGAATAAGAAGTTTTTTTGTTTGATAAAGGATAATAACATTAGGATTTCAATTCAGCGTAATATTTATACAATGGAGAATATCCAACGTACTGCTTGCGATAATGAGGTTGTCGTGACAGATTAGCTCAAAACGGATAAGGTGTCTTGGATAGATGTCCTGCTACCAGGCAAGTACTGCAAGTTATGTCTTGTCCTCCTCCTTTCTTCTTCCTTATCGCTTCACTCCCAGGAGTCCCAAATAAAAGCTACATCTTCAATGCCACTTTCAGGAATGCTATGACTATATTCTATCCGATTTTATCGGATTGTATTGCCGTTAATTAAAATTATCCTATACAGGAGCCAAAAAAAACAGGAGGGGGATAATTTTTCTGAAGAAGATTTGGTGCAAAATTACATAGCAGTTGAAATAATACAATTATTTCAACGTTTGTTGCTGAGGTTGGTGAAAAATTCCTTCCATATAATGTTCAGAAAGTGAATACAAATGGGTAAAATTACAGATACCTCTAAATTACTATGTTTGTCGTTCTTGATGGATCTACTATAAAATGCTTGACTCTAAATTTCCTCCCTTGCTCCATCTCCACTTTAAACTAACCTTTAGACTTTGTATTGAGATTTTTAGACTTTTAACGGCATTGTTGGTTACCCTTACAGTATTAAATAACCCACTATCTCAATCCTCCATCTTGATAAAAATATATATGCAGTATTAAGTAATGCATTATAGTACTTATTTATTATTCAAATCGTTAATAGTACCAACATGCTAGTATCACTATTAATAGTCGACATTACCAAATCTATAACTTTAGGAGGAAAACATATCACTAGTAGAGCATGAATAATAAAGTGTCACAAACTGAAAAACCTGAACCACTGGTTGATGATAAAGTTTTGAAAACAAAACAACCTTATAGGAACTTGGTGGTTTATATCGGTTACAACACCCCACGCCAAGCGCCTTGCCGCTGTAGTAACAAGCAAAACATATTGATTATCGCTACTGCATTCCTCATTAGTTCCTAGATAAGAACGCCGGACACATTCATGATATTACCACACGGCTAATGATGGCATTCCGTAATAAAATTACTTTAGAAATTACGATATTAATACCTAGGATATTCCTTGTTGCATTATAACGACTTTAATAATATTATAATAGATACTTGCTCATGTAGATATACATTATCAACGTCTGTATTATTTTTGTACAAGCTATATTTATCCAAATTTATTTATTTTAAAGTAATGACAGTATTTATTTTAAAGATATTTATTATATATTTTTAATTCTATATCTATAACAGATTGAGTTATCGATGTAAAGTCTTCACCTTACCTATTAAAATAATATTTTGGACTATTTTAAGGATAAATATATTTTCTCCCTGTTTTCAAAGGGGAAAAAGAGGGGTCGCTTTTATTTTCAAATTTTTTGTACATTTTCAAAATACAATCCCTATATTGTGACATGTCATTTGAAAAGTAAATTAAAAGGAAATAATGATATGAACAAAAACTTCTCTAACGACGATCGTAGTAAAAGTTATGGGCAAACAACTCCTTACATCTAAGGGTATAAATTAAGTCCTGATACGCTTGGATATATTCCAAACAGATAAAGATAACAATGTACAACCTTCACCAGACTTAAACAATTACTTTTATGGGTTTTATTATATTTTCAAATTCCAATCCTGTTCAAATTTGCATCTTTTGACATGTCCATTTGATAGGTATATTCAATGGAAACACAATGACACTAAGAAAACATCTCTACGCTGTTTTCTAGCAAAAGTTAGTTTTTCAAAACTTATATGAAATATAAATCTTAAAAATATCGGTTGGGGAAATTAATACCTTACTGTCTGTCACAGGTTATGCTCTTTCTTTTTTAATCGCACCCTTCATCTCCTATTCTTACTATACCTGCTATATGTTTTTATATGACAATACTCTAATAACATTATGACTGAACATTTTAATAACTTACAAACTTCGAAAACAAACATAATTTTCATTTTCAATTTTAAGTAATATTTTACTCTGTGCGTTTTAATGTTTTACAGGTTTACTGCCCACCTGGAAACAAGTACCCCCCTAACCAAGGAATGGTTCAGTCGTTGCAAATCGACCATGAAGAATTTTCGAAAAGGCTAATAAAAATGGAGCCAACATGGTGTTAAGTAAAGTTAAAAGTTTCTTAGGTAAGGCTTGAATTTCCCATCGTTAACTTCAATATTTAACTAAAGATTGTAAAGTTTGATATATAACTGTCTATTATGTAAAATTTCAAAATATACGCTATATATTAAGTATAATTTATTTGTGTTTTTATTACATTCATTGTTGTCACAGCTGTTTAAGAAAACTACTAAAAATAATTAGAGGCTCTTTTATATCATACTATGAATACAATACAAAATTTGTAAGATTCTACACTTACCTGCAACGTAGCGTAAGGATGTGGCTCTCTTAACACAATCTCACGCGTTTAATTGTTGGGGACATCAATAAAAATTTGCAAATTTGTTTGAACACTTTTTTCTTTAAAAAACACATTGGTTGTGTTGATCCAAGTGAAATAATTCATGATATTGAAACAGTCCCCCCTTTAAAAAGTGACCATAAAATAGATGATATATATATTATTTAAAATGGAACTTTTCCGTTTTCCTATGCTATAGGTCCTTTCCAAGGTTGGATTATTAAAAGGATTTTATATTCAGAGTGTTGAAAACCAATTTATTCCTATTAAAAGTATAATCCTTTGAAAATTTTATTAAAAAAACTTCTAGATCTGGAAATATAATACGAGGTCCCTATTTTAACAAATTAATTTTTAATAAATCTTCTATCAGTTTTTAACTTTTGTTTGACAACAAGATCTTTAATCTTTAAACGTATTTCTCACACATTTTCTTACAATAAAAACAGAATTTTGAACATATTTTGAAAT
>NW_025782764.1:0-32677 GCF_021130785.1 Homalodisca vitripennis
TTACAAAAACATGCGGTGACGCAGAAGCTAAAATAAACTCGTTGCATTGTTTTGACATCAGATACACCTAGACTACAAGACAGTTGTAATATTGGTGAAGATGATGTGATGGATTCGATCTCAAAGCATGGTGGATCAACCGAGTTGTTTACTCTCAAGTAGCTAATAATTGGAAAGATTGATTCCTTGTGGAATGTTGGGTTAAGCTCAAACTCACCTTTCCTTGTAGTGCAGCATTGAAAATATGGATAAGCTTGTACTCAGATTCAAGACACTGCACTAAGAGGAAGGTGAGTTGGGGCGTAACTCAACATTCACAAGGAATCAACCCTTCCGTATTAAAGCTACCCCATGGGTCTAAATATAAAATCTATTGTTTGAATAATTATTAAAATATTTTTTTCACACACTCTGTTTTAAAAAGTGTAAACAAGCTAAGAAAAATATGATCAGAGAAAAAGTTATTTCGGATTATTAACCCTTTCGATAACCTCCTATTTCTTCCTCCACAAAAACTAGCGCTGTGATGATCATATTTCAATCTTATGAAAAGTTCCTCTATCAATTTTAAAATGAATATAAAAATCATATTGGCCATCTGTTTCCAGAAGTAAACTGATGTTTAAAACAATATTATTGCTAAATAAATCATATATATATATAAAATATTTTATATGTAATATTGTTTATATATATATTATAAATAGTTATATTATATTGTATATTGTTTTATATATATATATATATATATATATATATATATAATATATATATATATATATATATATTCACTTCGAGTGTATTAAAAGCAGAATTGCTCTGTTATATCAATTAATTAGACTTCTTGATATAAAGTTCCTTTAATATTTCGGCTTTTTGCCGTTTTCAAAAAGGTATAATAAGGTATAATAGAAAATAACATCAAAGCAAACAAA
The DNA here is from genome assembly GCF_021130785.1 of Homalodisca vitripennis. Taxonomy (NCBI): domain Eukaryota; kingdom Metazoa; phylum Arthropoda; class Insecta; order Hemiptera; family Cicadellidae; genus Homalodisca; species Homalodisca vitripennis. Next base: position 936 of record NW_025782764.1, read on the forward strand.
ATTTACAAAAGTAAATAAATAAAAACTGACATAAATAAATAAACAAGAATTCTTGAACATGTGGTTAACACCAAAGAGAAATAAATAATATCATGAACAGAGAATGAATTTAGAAAAATAATTTAGAAAAAATAATTTAGAAAAAATAATACATAATAAAAACAATTGATCATTTCATCTTTTATTCAGACCAAAGGGTACTTTTTGATTTTAATATTAACTGATGTGCCTGTTCTAAATTTTCTAAGTCAATTTTGTTTCTATCTTCGGGTACTTTTGCAAATACCTGTCAGTGCATAACATTGTTTCAAAATTTTGTTGGTGGCCTAATGCGTGTTGTGAAACCAATTTTTCATCCTGTTTTTTAGACGAACAACGATGATTATTCATTCTTATGTGCAATGGATTTGTTGTCAATCCAACATAATCCATTGCACAATTTTTACATGTTAATTGGTAAATTACATTTTTACTTTTGCAATTAATTTCTCCTCTAATGGGGTAAATTTTCTTTGTATTACTACTGGTGAAAAAATTGGACGATTTTATAATTTTGCAAGTATTACATCGTTTGTCTTTACAGGGTTGACACTTAAAATTTTTCTTCTTTTCTGAATTTTGAATATCAGTAGGTGGCAATTTGGGCCGTACCAGAAGATTTTTCAGGTTAGTATTTCTACGAAACACTAGCCTGGGTGGTTTTGAAAATAAGTTTTTAGTAATTGGTGAAGATTCAAGAATTTTGTGTGCCGTTCTTAGAATATTGTTTGTTTTATATAAACCAGGAAAATATTTTGTTATAAATTTTACGTCATCATTCTTTTGGGTTTTATGAACATTAGAGTGTTTAATTTGATTATTTATAAATTTTGAAGGATATTTTCTTTTGACAAATGCATTTCCAAGTTTTTCTAGATAATTGTGAAAATCTGCACTATCAGTACATAATTTTTTGGCCCTAAACTGACAAACCCTTTGGTAATGATTTTTTGACATGTACAGGATGGCAGCTGTTGAAATGTAGATAATCCATTGTGTTACTGTCTTTAATATGAATTTTTGTTTTGAGAAATCCAGATTTAATAAAAACATCTACATCCAAGAATGTTATGATTTCTTTAGAAAATTTCCAGGTAAATTTCAAAATCGAGAATTTGTTTAGATTTTCCAAAAATTCTTTTAAATTTTCAAAGCTATTATTCCAAATCATAAAAATATCGTCAATGAATCTCAACCATACAAGAGGTTTGTAGGATTGAGAATTCAAAAAATCTTCTTCTAATTTTGCCATAAATAGATTAGCATACGCAGGTGCCATCCTGGTGCCCATAGCTGTTCCATTAATTTGGAGGTAATTTTTATCTTGAAATTTAAAGTTGTTCATAGTTAAAATAAAATTAAGTAATGTCATTATAAATTTTGTGCTGGACTGGCTTGCTTAGGTCTAGTGGTTAAAAAACTATGTATTGCTTCTTCGCCCAAACTGTGAGGAATGTTTGTGTATAGAGACTGGACATCAATGGTAACCATAATTGCATCGCTGGGAATAGGTTGCTTCATTTCATTCAATCTTTCGATGAAGTGATCGGTGTTCTTGATGTGTGACTTCAAATTTTTCACCATTGGCTGCAAAATGTCGTCGACAAAGCTGGAGATTCTTTCTGTTGGAGAACCATAACCCGAAACTATCGGTCTCCCTGGTGGTGGCCTTGTTTCCTTATGAATTTTAGGCAAAATATAGAAAACAGGGGTTCTTGGTACATCAGGAGTTAGGAGAGCTAAAGTTTCTTGACTTATATCTTCTTTTGGTCCCTCAACTGCGAGAAATTGCTTAATATCATTGTTAAAACGTTCAGTTGGGTCGTAATCGATTTGCTTGTAAAATTTTGTATCATTTAATTGTTTATTAATTTCAAAAATATAATCATCGAGATCTAGAAGTACTATTGTGTTGCCCTTATCTGCTGGTAAAATTATTATGTCTTTATTATTCCTAAGAGATGTGATAGCTTTTCTTTCTCCTGCTGTTAAATTGTCATTACTCTTTAAGGAATCCGTGAATTCATGATGTGACAAATTAGATAATATGACATTTATGAACTGTTCAATCGGATGATCCTGGAGGTAGATTAGGAGGGGTCCAATTTGACTTCGGTTTGAACTTAGCAACTGAATTTGGGATTTTATTATCATTCATTGTGTTTTGTAGAAAATGAAACTTTAGCCTTAAATTACGCGCAAAAGCGAGGGCATCAGCAAGAAAATCCATATGATTGAACTTTGGTGTTGGTGAGAAAGTTAATCCTTTGGATTAAAACAGAAACTTCTTCGGAATTCAGATCATATTTGGAAAGGTTAAGTATGTTAGAAGCTACCATGCAATTTTGTTCGTTGTTTTTATCTACAGTTTTGTCCACACTAGAAATCACAGTGAAATGTTCTGCCAATTGTCTTGTAGTATCGTTTTTGGAGATTATGTTGATAGTCTCTGGTGGATCAGTTTTTATGTTTACATCTTTATAACTGTAGCTATATTTTAAATTGACCTTATTCGGTTCAGTTGTGTTTATATAAAAGGTTACTGAGTTTTTTGTAAAGTTGTTCAAGTTTAGTTTTCATTAGATGATTACATTCTAGTAATATGTTATTTACAAACTCCGGTTCATCTCTAAGAAGCTCCAACAGAGAACAAAGTTTGTTACTATGTTCTTTAGATAAATTTTTGTATAATCCAAGAGCAAAACTAGTGAGTTGAAAACTAGTTTGTCTTGCGAAAGAAAATACATCATTTCTTAATTCAATTGGAAAAGCAAACACAGGAAATTTAGGCTGTAAACCTTTAGGTGTCAAGCCAAGATTCAAACAGACTGTAAGAAAAGCAATCTTACAATTCAACATGACAATTTTGAGGGCGTGGTATCTAAACTGGCTAGGGATACTGTGAAAATTTTGAGTTCTTCTGTTCATGATTACCAAATGTTATTTAAAGTAGAAAGTAGAAAGTCTCTTACCAAAAGGCTTTTTTCTATTCACTTTTCGAGTGTATAAAAGCAGAATTGCTCTGTTATATCAATTATTAGACTTCTTGATATAAAGTTCCTTTAATATTTCGGCTTTTTGCCGTTTTCAAAAAGGTATAATAAGGTATAATAGAAAATAACATCAAAGCAACAAAATTTACAAAAGTAAATAAATAAAAACTGACATAAATAAATAAACAAGAATTCTTGAACATGTGGTTAACACCAAAGAGAAATAAATAATATCATGAACAGAGAATGAATTTAGAAAAATAATTTAGAAAAAATAATTTAGAAAAAATAATACATAATAAAAACAATTGATCATTTCATCTTTTATTCAGACCAAAGGGTACTTTTGATTTTAATATTAACTGATGTGCCTGTTCTAAATTTTCTAAGTCAATTTTTGTTTCTATCTTCGGGTACTTTGCAAATACCTGTCAGTGCATAACATTGTTCAAAATTTTGTTGGTGGCCTAATGCGTGTTGTGAAACCAATTTTTCATCCTGTTTTTTAGACGAACAACGATGATTATTCATTCTTATGTGCAATGGATTTGTTGTCAATCCAACATAATCCATTGCACAATTTTTACATGTTAATTGGTAAATTACATTTTTACTTTTGCAATTAATTTCTCCTCTAATGGGGTAAATTTTCTTTGTATTACTACTGGTGAAAAAATTGGACGATTTTATAATTTTGCAAGTATTACATCGTTTGTCTTTACAGGGTTGACACTTAAAATTTTTCTTCTTTTCTGAATTTTGAATATCAGTAGGTGGCAATTTGGGCCGTACCAGAAGATTTTTCAGGTTAGTATTTCTACGAAACACTAGCCTGGGTGGTTTTGAAAATAAGTTTTTAGTAATTGGTGAAGATTCAAGAATTTTGTGTGCCGTTCTTAGAATATTGTTTGTTTTATATAAACCAGGAAAATATTTTGTTATAAATTTTACGTCATCATTCTTTTGGGTTTTATGAACATTAGAGTGTTTAATTTGATTATTTATAAATTTTGAAGGATATTTTCTTTTGACAAATGCATTTCCAAGTTTTTCTAGATAATTGTGAAAATCTGCACTATCAGTACATAATTTTTTGGCCCTAACTGACAAACCCTTTGGTAATGATTTTTTGACATGTACAGGATGGCAGCTGTTGAAATGTAGATAATCCATTGTGTTACTGTCTTTAATATGAATTTTTGTTTTGAGAAATCCAGATTTAATAAAAACATCTACATCCAAGAATGTTATGATTTCTTTAGAAAATTTCCAGGTAAATTTCAAAATCGAGAATTTGTTTAGATTTTCCAAAAATTCTTTTAAATTTTCAAAGCTATTATTCCAAATCATAAAAATATCGTCAATGAATCTCAACCATACAAGAGGTTTGTAGGATTGAGAATTCAAAAAATCTTCTTCTAAGAAAAATTTTAAGTGTCAACCCTGTAAAGACAAACGATGTAATACTTGCAAAATTATAAAATCGTCCAATTTTTTCACCAGTAGTAATACAAAGAAAATTTACCCCATTAGAGGAGAAATTAATTGCAAAAGTAAAAATGTAATTTACCAATTAACATGTAAAAATTGTGCAATGGATTATGTTGGATTGACAACAAATCCATTGCACATAAGAATGAATAATCATCGTTGTTCGTCTAAAAAACAGGATGAAAAATTGGTTTCACAACACGCATTAGGCCACCAACAAAAATTTTGAACAATGTTATGCACTGACAGGTATTTGCAAAAGTACCCGAAGATAGAAACAAAATTGACTTAGAAAATTTAGAACAGGCACATCAGTTAATATTAAAATCAAAAGTACCCTTTGGTCTGAATAAAAGATGAAATGATCAATTGTTTTTATTATGTATTATTTTTTCTAAATTATTTTTTCTAAATTATTTTTCTAAATTCATTCTCTGTTCATGATATTATTTATTTCTCTTTGGTGTTAACCACATGTTCAAGAATTCTTGTTTATTTATTTATGTCAGTTTTTATTTATTTACTTTTGTAAATTTTGTTGCTTTGATGTTATTTTCTATTATACCTTATTATACCTTTTTGAAAACGGCAAAAAGCCGAAATATTAAAGGAACTTTATATCAAGAAGTCTAATAATTGATATAACAGAGCAATTCTGCTTTTATACACTCGAAGTGAATAGAAAAGCCTTTTGGTAAGAGACTTCTACTTTCTACTTTAAATAACATTTGGTAATCATGAACAGAAGAACTCAAAATTTTCACAGTATCCCTAGCCAGTTTAGATACCACGCCCTCAAAATTGTCATGTTGAATTGTAAGATTGCTTTTCTTACAGTCTGTTTGAATCTTGGCTTGACACCTAAAGGTTTACAGCCTAAATTTCCTGTGTTTGCTTTTCCAATTGAATTAAGAAATGATGTATTTTCTTTCGCAAGACAAACTAGTTTTCAACTCACTAGTTTTGCTCTTGGATTATACAAAAATTTATCTAAAGAACATAGTAACAAACTTTGTTCTCTGTTGGAGCTTCTTAGAGATGAACCGGAGTTTGTAAATAACATATTACTAGAATGTAATCATCTAATGAAAACTAAACTTGAACAACTTTACAAAAAACTCAGTAACCTTTATATAAACACAACTGAACCGAATAAGGTCAATTTAAAATATAGCTACAGTTATAAAGATGTAAACATAAAAACTGATCCACCAGAGACTATCAACATAATCTCCAAAAACGATACTACAAGACAATTGGCAGAACATTTCACTGTGATTTCTAGTGTGGACAAAACTGTAGATAAAAACAACGAACAAAATTGCATGGTAGCTTCTAACATACTTAACCTTTCCAAATATGATCTGAATTCCGAAGAAGTTTTCTGTTTTATCCAAAGGATTAACTTTCTCACCAACACCAAAGTTCAATCATATGGATTTTCTTGCTGATGCCCTCGCTTTTGCGCGTAATTTAAGGCTAAAGTTTCATTTTCTACAAAACACAATGAATGATAATAAAATCCCAAATTCAGTTGCTAAGTTTCAAACCGAAGTCAAATTGGACCCCCTCCTAATCTACCTCCAGATCATCCGATTGAACAGTTCATAAATGTCATATTATCTAATTTGTCACATCATGAATTCACGGATTCCTTAAAGAGTAATGACAATTTAACAGCAGGAGAAAGAAAAGCTATCACATCTCTTAGGAATAATAAAGACATAATAATTTTACCAGCAGATAAGGGCAACACAATAGTACTTCTAGATCTCGATGATTATATTTTTGAAATTAATAAACAATTAAATGATACAAAATTTTACAAGCAAATCGATTACGACCCAACTGAACGTTTTAACAATGATATTAAGCAATTTCTCGCAGTTGAGGGACCAAAAGAAGATATAAGTCAAGAAACTTTAGCTCTCCTAACTCCTGATGTACCAAGAACCCCTGTTTTCTATATTTTGCCTAAAATTCATAAGGAAACAAGGCCACCACCAGGGAGACCGATAGTTTCGGGTTATGGTTCTCCAACAGAAAGAATCTCCAGCTTTGTCGACGACATTTTGCAGCCAATGGTGAAAAATTTGAAGTCACACATCAAGAACACCGATCACTTCATCGAAAGATTGAATGAAATGAAGCAACCTATTCCCAGCGATGCAATTATGGTTACCATTGATGTCCAGTCTCTATACACAAACATTCCTCACAGTTTGGGCGAAGAAGCAATACATAGTTTTTTTAACCACTAGACCTAAGCAAGCCAGTCCCAGCACAAAATTTATAATGACATTACTTAATTTTATTTTAACTATGAACAACTTTAAATTTCAAGATAAAAATTACCTCCAAATTAATGGAACAGCTATGGGCACCAGGATGGCACCTGCGTATGCTAATCTATTTATGGCAAAATTAGAAGAAGATTTTTTGAATTCTCAATCCTACAAACCTCTTGTATGGTTGAGATTCATTGACGATATTTTTATGATTTGGAATAATAGCTTTGAAAATTTAAAAGAATTTTTGGAAAATCTAAACAAATTCTCGATTTTGAAATTTACCTGGAAATTTTCTAAAGAAATCATAACATTCTTGGATGTAGATGTTTTTATTAAATCTGGATTTCTCAAAACAAAAATTCATATTAAAGACGACAGTAACACAATGGATTATCTACATTTCAACAGCTGCCATCCTGTACATGTCAAAAAATCATTACCAAAGGGTTTGTCAGTTAGGGCCAAAAAATTATGTACTGATAGTGCAGATTTTCACAATTATCTAGAAAAACTTGGAAATGCATTTGTCAAAAGAAAATATCCTTCAAAATTTATAAATAATCAAATTAAACACTCTAATGTTCATAAAACCCAAAAGAATGATGACGTAAAATTTATAACAAAATATTTTCCTGGTTTATATAAAACAAACAATATTCTAAGAACGGCACACAAAATTCTTGAATCTTCACCAATTACTAAAAACTTATTTTTCAAAACCACCCAGGCTAGTGTTTCGTAGAAATACTAACCTGAAAAATCTTCTGGTACGGCCCAAATTGCCACCTACTGATATTCAAAATTCAGAAAAGAAGAAAAATTTTAAGTGTCAACCCTGTAAAGGACAAACGATGTAATACTTGCAAAATTATAAAATCGTCCAATTTTTTTCACCAGTAGTAATACAAAGAAAATTTACCCCATTAGAGGAGAAATTAATTGCAAAAGTAAAAATGTAATTTACCAATTAACATGTAAAAATTGTGCAATGGATTATGTTGGATTGACAACAAATCCATTGCACATAAGAATGAATAATCATCGTTGTTCGTCTAAAAAACAGGATGAAAAATTGGTTTCACAACACGCATTAGGCCACCAACAAAATTTTGAACAATGTTATGCACTGACAGGTATTTGCAAAGTACCCGAAGATAGAAACAAAATTGACTTAGAAAATTTAGAACAGGCACATCAGTTAATATTAAAATCAAAAGTACCCTTTGGTCTGAATAAAAGATGAAATGATCAATTGTTTTTATTATGTATTATTTTTTCTAAATTATTTTTTCTAAAATTATTTTTCTAAATTCATTCTCTGTTCATGATATTATTTATTTCTCTTTGGTGTTAACCACATGTTCAAGAATTCTTGTTTATTTATTTATGTCAGTTTTTATTTATTTACTTTTGTAAATTTTGTTGCTTTGATGTTATTTTCTATTATACCTTATTATACCTTTTTGAAAACGGCAAAAAGCCGAAATATTAAAGGAACTTTATATCAAGAAGTCTAATAATTGATATATATATATATATATATATATATATATAAACTAAATAAAACTTTAAGTACAGCTAAATTGAATAATAGCATCCTACCCTAGTATCAATGATGCAATTAAACAAAACCTTGAGTAGGCAATTATTTACATTCATTCACTGAGTAATTTAAAACTTTTTAAATTTTATGTTTCAATTACAGGATCGAAAGAAATTAAACCTGTATTAGGATCTGTACCATTAAACCGATCGGTTTTCCCAATCCGAATACATGTACAAATATATCATTCAAGTGAGTAATTAAATTGAGATTGAAAAGGAGTGGACATTTAAGTTATTTATAGTAAATTACCTGTCCAATATTGTACTGTTCGTTGGAAAAACAACTATAGTTAATCGAACAACACACTATTTCATTTGTATCTATGCTTTAAATGAAATCTGTTTTTCTTTTCTGTTATTTAAAGTCATTATATGAGGAAAACACATAACAAATGCATATGTTCTGATATGTGTGTTTACAAAAAGCGAAAGAATAAAAAGCTAATATTTTTATTCATATAAAAATATTTTTTTTCTTCTATTCTTTGATTATTTGCTTGAAAACAAAACAATAGTAACAAGTTATGAACTATAATAATAAAATGTCTATGGAAAATAACAAACATATGGAGACATAATCAATTTAAAAATTTGCAGATACTCCGAATTGAATAATTCATTATCATCATAATTACTAGATATTTCCAAAATCTATTTTTGTTATTACAAATTTAGAATCCTAATTCTTTGATTTTCATTAATTAAAGAATTCATTAGGTCTTTTAATTTACCACTTAATTTTGTTACTCTTGCAAAAGAGATAAATCTATATTAGTGGTTTAATATAATGAAGCACTTCTGTACAAACAACAAATAGCTCATTACACTACGTACGTGAGATAAACTGTTACAGTTATCACACTCATGATGTCAAGAACAGAAGAATGTTGGGCGGTGAAGTATGTCCTTTATTACCTGTAAAACGGTTCATGTGAGCCATTCATAGCTCAGTAATTTCTTCCGCTGTTCACATCAAATGTCCGCTTTATGATTGAAACACGTAACTAGATCCATAAAGTACTAAACACATGTGTAACTGTTTATTATATTAGGTACTTTGTATTTCTAACAATTAAGAGCTATATAAATAAATTTTAAATTATTTGTAATTCATTTAATACATCTAAACATATTCGTTTAGGTTATTGGGTTTATTAATAAACTTACTTTATTGAGAGAACTTTAAGTCTTGTATAGTTTAGTATTTAAATAGAAAGTAATGAACAACTAAAGATTTAATCTCTGTTCACCAGATAATTCTAATGTTGTAAACTGTTTTTTTTTTTCTTGCAAATTGATCATAGTTATAAACGTCCCACACAATAGAGCATATATTTTGGTAAAATAAATAACAGCTATTTGGACCTGAAAATGAGGAATCAACCTGACAATCTCTTTTAGTAATCTACACACAATTTAAATTGAGTTTAGTATTGCCTAAGTACTAATTTCACACAGAATTAAAGAATTATTTTGAGGAAGTTTAGTTTTTAAAATCCAATAATCTGTATGCGCAATATAAGTAGGTAGTTGTTAAATTCGTTTTGGTCTGGATTGTTTGTTACATTTAATTCCTACCAAGAAAAATCTAAAATATTTTAACAATGCGTGAAATAAAAACAAACTTTAAAATTATAAAAGGCTCAGTGATATCTATTTTTTGTAACTCATGAAGTAATAAAACTCCATCGGCCATCGGCCATCGTTCATCGGGAACGTACTGTATGTTTTGCATCATGATCACAATCTTATGATGTAATGTTGTAAACTGCGCTGGGGTTTTCAATGTATAAGTATAAACATATTAATAAAATGACTATGTGACATACATAGTTGACTTCTATCAGCATCACATCTACTCCCACCCCCACCAACTGCAAACAACGGTTTCTGCGTCCGTTCACCAATTCCTTCTTCTTTTATAAGTAATTAGTCATAGAATAAGGTGTTTACAGCCATGGAACAAACAGCCATATCGTGTTATTATCAACACACACCTTTTGTTTTTTTGAATAGCACTATTTCCTTCTACTGGTTCTTCTTCTTTTAAATCTTCTTCTAATCTAAATATTCTTCTTCTTCATCTTCTTTATCTTCTTGTTCTTCTATTTTCTTATTTTTCTTCTATTTCTTCTTCTTCTATTTCTTCTTCTATTCCTTCTTCTATTTCTTCTTCTATTTCTTTTTCTTCTTCTATTTTTCCTTCTTCTTCTATTTCTTCTTCTTCTATTGTGTTTCTTCTTCTTCTTCTTCTAATTCTACATTTACTACAAATATCGTTCGTCATACAATTTATTACCTGCCAGTCCCAGACGTCTATATTACTTTATAACAAGTATAGATAAGTTTACTGTGAATCTTCACGTGGGGCTGAGAGTGTTAATGTATCTTTGTATTTACCCTTGAAGTTGACTCGGCGAAGGAACCTGAGTAGATCGGGACCTCGGACGTGGTGTCATGGCGGCACATAGAGGTCCAGTCTTACACAGAGCCGCGTGCATGTCCCCCAGTGCTACAGCCAACGACATCACGGCATCGCTTACAAACTGCAACTGATTCTCGAACGCTGTGTTATCTCTCGTGAGGCGGTCCTGGGGGCCACAGTTGCGGGAGTAACCGCTGGTTGTAGGGGGTGGCCGGGCTGCCAGGGTAGCGACACTGGAAGTGGTCTTCCCAAAACTCTGTGGAAGAAAACCAATTTGTGGTGGTTTTCGATTTTTTATTGACATTAGGATTGATAAATTATACCAAACTGTACTGTCACCAATTTTGTAGAGCTTATATTATTACGATTCATCATTGTATGAAACTTCTGAGAAGTGTGCTTTCCAGTGAATTATAATTTATTAATATTTTAACAGCCTGCTTTATTGGCAGCAATCTTTATCTTAGCTCCACAAGAAATTATAACGTTTACACTTTTACATCCTTCTTTATATTTGTAATATAATGTGCTTATCCTAATATTAGAGATATAACATATAATAAAAACTTAATACCTTCAATACTTATATTAGCTTGTAGAAAATAATTTTTTATGTATTGTTTAATTTTATATAACTTGAATAATCAAAAGGTTTATTATTTAAGAGAAGAAAACAAACTCGTTTAGGTGTGTACTAAATAAAATCTTTAAATTGAGATACTTCCCATATTGTTTACGATCATATATAACTATGATAAAGTGTTATACTGTTTTATGAAATAGTAATAGAGTTTTTGTTTTAATCTTAACTCAAGTATTGCGATACTTACGTTTGAAAAATATTTTTGGCCAAACCACACTTCCTGAGATTTATAATTCAGATCAAAAAACATCTTTAGTTTTACCAAAATTAAAATATGTGTACGCTTTTAGTTTTGTTATAATTATAAATTAAACCAAATAGTTATAATGCTAAATTATATTGATTTAGGATTGCAGGAGAATTTAGTTTGTAACATTATTTTAAACATAGGAAGATCTGTACATGGTAAAAAAAAATAAAGCAATCAGAGAATTTTCATTAAAAACTTGGATTACATTGTGATGAACAACTTTCTCCCTATATTCTTTACATGTCTATTAAGAAAAAAGTATCCACTTCCAGGAAAGACTTTCAGAAACTATTCATACCAACAAACCAAGGATTCCGTCGATTATTTTCCACGGTAAGATTGAGAAAGTATTGGTCAAAAGCCTGTGACGGGATTGGCTTGAGGTTGCACTGACAAAGTTCCTTCCCACCCTCGGGCTCACTCCCCCTCCGACACCAAGGATCTCGCACTCCAACCGTCACTTCCTATCCAGGAGAAACTTCCGGTGGCGTTTACATCTTCTCACAGCACGCCATCAGTCCTGCCACCTCTTTGGTCATAGAACGCGAACACTATTGCACCTGGGAAACAAAAACATTTTTGATTCTTCACGTCGATGAATTTAACCCAACATCAAAAGGGTATTTCATTAGCTCTAAGATAAGCAATAAACAAGTTTCTCGTCTGTTTTGATAAGCAAAAAGCAAGATCACCTCTTGTTTGACAAGCGCCCAAACATTCTTACCTCTTGCCCTCGGCTTTGTCCTGCAACTTGAGTACAACGTTATCGTAATGCTCTATCTTCCGCTACCCCCCGGAGTCCCTTTGCGAGCTTCTCCTTCACAGCAATGCAAACACCTGCTTTCGCCAACAACTGTTCTAATTCTTCAAATGCCTGTGGAGATCAATGAACAAAAACATTACATTAAAACTTCTGAACTCGACAAAATTCCTTTGCAAAAACAAATCTGTAATTGAAATAGACGATTATCCCTTGCCTTGATCCCGTAGTTTTGACTCCTCGTATATGATGCTGACGTAACTCCAGCCCAGCCTCTTCACCAGCTCCACCATCGCCTGGGCCTGGTGATGGTCCGAGGGTATGGTGCGGGAGAAGTACTCGAAACCTTTGCTTGTTTGCTCAGCTCTGGACTCGTGGACCAGTAGGAAACCTGCAATATTCAACACGACATAGTCGAGGAGGTTTTCAAAAATAGTTCATAATTTATTTTTTTACATCCAATACTAATAAACGGTATTGTTGTCTGAAATTTAATTTGGTTTACCCATTGTTGTTTATGACTGTTTGTGTTGGGCTTCGTTGGATTTAAATTAAAACATATTGTTCTAATTCATAAACACATTGATTATTAGAAATTATTGATATTAGAGAAAAAAAGTGATGTGAAGAAAACTTACAAATGTAAATTAGTATTGCGTTTTACTTTATACCGAAATTTGCTTCTCTTTGGTTACGCTAACCTTTCTTCGTTTTGCCGCCATATTCTCGTATATAATAAAATTTTGACAAGTATTATTATCAATAAAATAATGTTTTTATATATAATCTGTAATGTAACAGTATTATATAATACAACTTTTTTCAGTGCATTTTTATTCTATATATTGTAAAGAAAAATGTTCCTTTTCTATAACTTTCAAACTAACCGTTGTCCTTATATAATTTAGGAGTACATTGACTATTACCTTCATAAAGTATTAAACAAATACAGAATTACTGACAAAAATAAACACTTTACAAAAGTGGTAATAGAAAACTAAAGCTGGATGTTTTATTCTTAATCACTAACTTGACATTGAAATAGTAAGATAAGACAAGAGTAACTAGATAAGATCAGAGTAACTAGATAAGATCAGAGTAACTAGATAAGATCAGAGTAACTGGATAAGATCAGAGTAACTGGAAAAGATCAAAGTAAACTAGATAAGATCAGAGTAACTGGATTCGATCAGAGTAACTAGATAAGATCAGAGTAACTAGATAAGATCAGAGTAACTAGATAAGATCAGAGTAACTGGATAGGATCAGAGTAACTGGAAAAGGTCAGAGTAATTAGATAAGATCAGAGTAACTGGATACGATCAGAGTAACTAGATAAGATCAGAGTAACTGGATAAGATCAAAGTAACTAGATAAGATCCAGAGTAACTAGATAATATGAGAGTAAACTGGATAAGATCAGAGTAACTAGATAAGATGAGAGTAACTAGATAAGATCAGAGTATCTTCATAAATTATTAAACAATTACAAAATTACTGACAAAAATAAAGACTTTACAAAAGTGGTAATAGAAACTAAAGCTGGACGTTTTTATTCTTAATCACTAACTTTACAGTGAAATAGTAATATAAGATAAGAGTAACTAGATAAGATCAGAGTAACTAGATAAGAACATAGTAACTAGATAAGGTCAGAGTAACTAGATAAGATCAGAGTAACTAGATAATATCAGAGTAACTGGATACGATCAGAGTAACTAGATAAGATCAAAGTAACTAGATAATATCAGAGTAACTAGATAAGATCAGAGTAACTAGATCAGATCAAAATAACTAGATAAGATCAGAGTAAGTAGATAAAATCAGAGTATCTAGATATGAACAGAGTAACTAGATAAGATAAGAATAAGATAAGATAAGAGGTTTTCACTTTATCAAGATAACAAATAAAACGATATGTGTGTTTTACAATATAATGTAAATATTTAAAAAAACTAATTAATTCCTGAAATGCATCGAATAAATCTAAAATATTTACTATTTTCAAAACAATAGTTCTAATAATAGTTTCAATTAACGATGGGTATTTACTTATTATTAATATCTAAAAATTGAGAAAAGCTTCTAAAAAGTATAAAACATATCGAATAAAGTTATAGTTCGTGAGTTATTACTTTTAGCAAACATTATTATGAATGGCTTAGTAGCATTAACGTATTTGTTTTCAGTAATTATTAAGGTATTGTTTTTTAATAAATTTAAAATCAATCACTCCAATAATAATATATTTTGTTGTGAAGCTTTTCATTTTTATTAAATTCCGATAATATTATTGTTATTTGTCAATCCGAAATTCAGGGTTATAGATAATGTAAAATAATAATAATGTAAATGACACAATATACCCTTGTCTTCAGGATGGCAGGGACAACTAACAAGGGAACTAGCCTGTAAATCACTGTCCAGTGTAACTTGGCAAACTAGTTACTCTACATCAAAGATCAGATTACAGACAAAATGTTTACTTGGATACAACCACATTAATCAACAAATCTGACTGATGCGTTATAAATATTGCCATATTGTTCACAATATATTTAATTTTTAGTATTATTAGACTACACTTTTTTGACTTCTTTTTAGAATTAGACTCTCTTGATAAAAAAATGAGAAGGAAGTAAACTTCTAGACAAAGGCGATGAGTGCCTTTTACAGAACCTTTGACATTTTGGTAATAGTCTATCAATAATAGTAAGAAAGTGTTCACAAGTCAATTGTGTATAATTTATTTCCAATATAAGGCCAACTACAGCAAGCCGTACGAAAGTAGTCCGATGGTTGCTTGTGCAACTGAATCCCCCCTCTACCCACCGGCGCAACAGTGTTCCCAGTTTTAAAGGTACGGCAAATTACTGATTCGCGTTTAAATCTGTTGGAATAAATAAATACATACAGCTATTACCTTAACTCAGACTGTACACTACGACCATAGCCACGCCATATCGGAAACAGCTGGTGATCGGGAGCGATTTGGGCAACGCCGCATTAAATATCATCGGTCCTACTTTTGTGCAATCTGCTGTAACCTCCGTTCGCATACGCAAACTACCACTACTTACTTTATGTAAAACATAAATTTTACTTATCATGTCAGACAAATATTTTTGACTCCGTCTTTAACAGTGGTATCAACACCTTATTTGATACCCCCTACAGGTCTGTGTTATATTTTTAGAGGGCGTGAACGTTGCTCCTGGAGAAATAAAAAAAGATTCAGGATAGTTCCCTGACATACCCCCAACTTTCCTAAATAGTATGTTCTTAGGAATTGAATGAGTGCATTAAAATCACAAGTGTTATGGATGTGATTTGCTTTCTCAAGTTAAAATTTAATTAGGAAAGCCATTGATGATAATATAACATCAATGCATGTTCTATTATACATCAAAGAGGAAAGCAAAGTAATGGAAACATTATCACAGGGAATTATCATGGAGCAAGTGCAAGCACACCCATGTGAGAGTTGTACTGTAAATTTAACACAAATAAGCTTGGCTGCAGCTATAACCGTTAATATTATGTGGAGGATTATCTGGTATCCATAGAGATGAACAATAAATTCTCCGCAAAATTGTTCAATTTTTCATAAATGTAGTCACAAACAAATTATTTCATATTTCTCAAACATGACAACTTTTTTCTTTAATCTGTCTGTTATATCATAAAAACCCTGTATTGTTTACCGACATTCACAATACGTATGAAGATTAATGGTTTTGACCCTATTGTGTCCTTCCTTAGGATCTGTTGTATAAACAATTCACGAGCAGCGATACGTCAACAATTTACGTTTGATAAACGGTTTCTATCCTCCAGTGGAATTCTGGATGATATATACCTGTCTGTGTGAACAGTACTGAATAAAGAAGCAGTCTTCCACTTTTGACTATGACTTATAGTGTTTTCCAATAGTGATAGCAATCGTGTCTATAGCCCCCAGAATGTGTGATGTAATTAACCTAAGGTAACCAGCTGTTGGAGGGAAGAATTAGAGAGTTTGGCACTCTCCAACAAAATATCACAAGTTAAGGAGAGCCTAGGAAGCTGAAATAGTTTTTTCCCATAGGAGTATATAAATCAAATAGTTAC
The DNA here is from genome assembly GCF_021130785.1 of Homalodisca vitripennis. Taxonomy (NCBI): domain Eukaryota; kingdom Metazoa; phylum Arthropoda; class Insecta; order Hemiptera; family Cicadellidae; genus Homalodisca; species Homalodisca vitripennis. The sequence goes on from NW_025782764.1 coordinate 17,543, forward strand.
AACGTTCGTTGTTCCTTTGCCGAGAAATTGGTGGCTTTCTGAAACATTGTCAACTACTATTTCACGTTGTCGATATTTGATGATTGCTTACATAAACGTATGAGTAATTAGTCAGGCTTTGTAATTTTCGGGATTTCCTACCCTCTGTGATTCCAATTGTAGTAGAAGTTTTGTAGTATAGTGTACAAAAATATAGTTTATTTACACGCTGCAAGTGCAATGTTATTACACTCGTATTGACATAAAAAGTTCGTTAATTATTTTATTCGTAAAGTATTTAAGTATGTTGGATGATATTTTGTACAATATAGGTTTTGCTTCAATTTCATATTAGTTAATTTTTTATATTTAGATGAGAACTCACTTTCTTAATACGATAAATCGTTCTTTCAAAAATTCAACGATTGTATGAATTGTCTTAAGAAGGAATCTCGTTACAGTGATACTTGGCGTCGTCTATGTTACAAATGGAATCTGAGCATGAAGAATTTTTACCTGAGGAATATTGAAGAGACGCAGTAAGTTAGCCACCTGGATGGAGGTGACACTGGACGCTGCTCCCACCACACCAGAGATCACCTTTTCGCACATGAGTCTTGTTAAAGTGGTATTCGGCGTCGTCGTCTGTGTTACTGATAGAACCTGAGCATGAAGAATCTTACCTGCGGAATCTTGAAGAGCCGCAACAGGTTGGCCACCTGGATGGAGGTGACACTGGACGCTGCTCCCACCACACCAGAGATCACCTTCCGCACCTGAGTCTTGTTACAGTGATATTCTGCGTCGTCTATGTTACTGATGGAACCTGAACATATAGACCAGAATCATTGATGAAAGAAAGTACCTGCTAAGTTATTTCTATTGTCATTGAAAATTCTTTCGTTCAAATTCAACTCATATAACAATTATTGAAATTACAACCATTTTTAACTGCCTTTTACTAGTAGTTTTATCAAAGTGTACTGAAACCTCAGATTGGTATATTCTTATTTTCCGACATATTCATTTAAAATTTCATCGTAAACATCTTTTTGGGATGTTGGATTTGCCTCTTTAATGAGGTATAAAGCAATAATACAATCAAAATGCTAAGTATCGGGATTATTACTGACCTTAGAAATCTAAATCCCGACATCATAGTCGTAATTTAATTTCTAATTTTCAATATATTTATAAATCTTGAAATATTTTATGAAATATTTCCTAGAAGAATTTTATAAATTAACCTATAGTATTTGTCAAAATCGGTCTTTTTATATGGGTTTTTTAAAGTGTCGATGATATTTTACTGACAATGTAAATACTTTTATCCTGTGTATTTTGATTCAGGAATATCTGCAAGGAATCTACGTTGAAAGAAGAAAATCCTATTAATCTAAATAAATCACTGCTCCAATACCTCCTACGCGCCTTATTATGTCTGGAGAAATCCGCAACTGACACGTCACGATTGGATTTCGTTCGAATTGCACCACCTCAATATCCAAGGTGAAATTGGATTTGGATTTAGAATATACTTGTATGTCAGGGGAAATCATCATACTCGTAATACACTATGGAATAAAGATAGATAACGTTTCAACTTATTTTTAGTATTTAAAAGTGAGGAATAAACCAAACCGAAGTGTTTATTAACCGTTAAATATCAAATTTAATAATAAGTATTTAGTAAGTGAAAATCTGCACATCAACATTGAACCCCTTAAAAAAAGTACTTACTTACTTTAAAAACTACTATAGTCATTTTTCAAGCAGTTCTAAAGGTTTTATGATATGAACTCAGAAACATTAGAAAGCACTAAATTTGGCCAAAGAACTGTAAGATAATCTATGAGACTCTAATATAAAATATCTTTAGTTGCCCTCTTCATTGGCAAAACAATAATTTAAAATTTCCTTCTGTAACACATTTTACCGACCCTTACACTAGACAAATGCAGGGCAAGACTTCCTTTACACAAACTAACCTTAAATACAAATACACATATTAATGACCTATTGTAGAAATTAACCGTACGTTCCAATTAATTACGTAATAAATAACTGGTACTGTTTGTCCTTTTCTCCAATTGTTGCTAAAACGGTACTTGATTATAGAATATCTCTTCACTTTAATAAATCACATTGACATGGGCTGTCCTACTCAATATTGAATGAAAATGATCAAATTAATTCAATAACATGGACTACCGTTAGTGTTACAGAGTAATTACGCATGTACTTTAGAAATAGATATTTAGGTTTATCGTGTGAGGTTGTGACAGTAGACACAAATAAGTGAAAAAGTTCACATGAACTTATCCTATAACTTATGAACATATAATAATTCGATTTACTTAGTATCTGTAAGGCCATGTGTGTAAAAAACTCATATCTCTCATATCTCAAAATCGGTGATGCAAAAGCTGGGCTTTTAAAGTTTATCAAAGGGGTACTATTAAAAATTAAATAAATAATAACATTTCAAGAGAACGAAAAATATATTACTTCCGGTAATGGGGAAGCTGGATAAATGATAGAGAAGACGTGGATGATGTACAAGTCCCGTAACCATAACATGAGTATACGACATCCAGTTTTACTGCTGTGGAGGATGTATGCTGGATGTTTATATGGATAACAGCCCGATATTGTCTCACACGTGAGCTAACCTAGAGGCATACATAATGCATCTATTCAATGTGCAGGGTGCATATACAATTTTTTTTATTGAGTGTATTGACTCTTAATTGTTATCATATGAGTATTAATCGGATGATGAAATTCAAGTGACTACGCAAGTTTAATACCTAGTTTACTACTGCTACCTTTAAAATGATGCTATTGGTTTTCAATTGGGATAGTTTTTCACAGATATTGAGTGTAATCATCTTTTTAACATTAAAATTTAAATTCTAAAGAGATCAAAATTTAATATTCAACGAGGTGTGGTGGTAATTTGAGCAGAATTTTTGGACATCTTATAATGAGGCCTAAATGAAAACTGCTGAAGATAAAATTTGAAATTTTCAGTATGAATATGTCAGATGGCTGAAGGAATGTTGTGGTTTTTATTTAAATTTTCCTAAGTAAAATGTACAAAAAATACTTTTATTCTTTTTAAATAGTTAAAAACATTAATTTTCTTGTTTAAAATCAATAAAAGACATTTAATTACACAATACTATAACTTATGTACTCACGATAGAAATTTCTCGTTTTTTTGTCTTCAACTATTATTATTTGGATTTGTTGACAATATTACTTAAATTTTCTAATTTATTGGCCTGTGATTCCTCCTGGACTTTTTAAAATAGTCTGTCCTGCTTGTTCTGTCCTTAAGAGAAGTTACTCACGGGGCTTTAGGAATTAAAAACTATAAAATACTTTTCCAACCAAAAATCTGTTGCACAAGCATAACCTAAAATACAAATCATGGACTTGTTCTTAAATTCAAGTTTTCCACACACTTATACTTAAACGTCCTTGCATAATAAATCTGAATATTTTCTCTCCAAGATATTCCAAGATCCCACCTGAGACTTTGCTTTATTAATGGTAAGTCGTTAATAGCCGTCAACGTCGTCTGAAAGGCTATGGACGTTTGTGTGCTGAAAAATGAAATATATTTTGGTTACAAAAACGTGTTGCCTCATTTACTTGAAGTGTTATGGAAATTCAGAGCCATGTACATAAAGTGCTTGCCCAGCTGCTCTCGTGGGAGGAGTAAGAGCGCAATACTCCGAGTTATTTTAGTTATAACATCGCGTTTTTTGGGCAAATTTATTAATTAATTTTCATCTCGTGGCTGTACAGTACGAAAATAATTATAATTTTGGTATGCACGGACGAATAATTCGTTAATACGGCCCAGATAATCAAAATCACCATTGCTACAAGTTATAAATACATATTTGTAATATCGTTAACCTTTTTGACTTAAGTTTTGACTTATCCATAGTTCGGTGATATAACAGATCAGTACACTACGTTTCAAGATCTGTAATTTGACCCCATCCTCAGGTGGATAACTAACCCAACACGTGGCTACAACTAGGTTTAATTTTTTTTAATATTCTACAGTGTTTCGACCTTGCTTCAGTAAAAAATCACTTAAAACCATATTATTTTATTACTTTATAAAAATAAAACATTGATTATTAAAACTACATTATGAATACAGACTACAATATGTCTGGACATGAATGTGAGTTATTTCAAAGATACATTAGCCGGTTGGAACTGTTTTATTACTTACAGTGAGGATTAGTTATGTAGGATACTTTTTAGACTTTTATCACATTTCTTGCATTCTCAAGGTTTTCCATAAGAGATCTATTGAAGGGCTATAACATCCATAACTATCTCCTCGGCTATGGCGCTGTTTATCGTCAGCTGTATTTTACCAGCATCGCAACAATATCCGTTTACAATGCTGACGTCTATTTTATAACCATAATGATTGCGTTTTATGATTAAATCGCATAATGAATGTTCTGTTCTGACTATTTAAAAAATGCAAACTCTCAATTCTTTATTATCCTGCAGGGAGCTGACCTTTGATAAAGCCGACGGCCATCTCCAAACCATACGTGTCCTTGTCACAATCGTCCAGGAATGTGCGCTCCCAAGGTGAAGGGGAGTTGGTGTCGACTGTTGATCACGTCAAGAGTATATAGCATCGTTTCCAGCGCCTACAATCAGTACTTTTGTTGCAAACTTTAAACAAGTCATTTATAACAATACTGTAACTAACAATCTATCCATAGTAGTTATTGTTCTGTAGTCTGAGTTCCTAGAGCAATTTAAGGGAACAGCTGTTTTTTTTTTATAGATTCTAAAACTATTAAATGTAGAATAGGGTTCCGTGTACATAAAAATATTTATATCTACTAGTTAAATATATACAAATTTAATTAATGTAAATAAAAGTAGTTTTAACAGGTATGTGGTGGGTCTTCCGGTCATAGGTTAGTTTGGGTATTTAAATGCATATGTGACAGATACGGCCAAACATAAAATAACTAAATCGTAAAAAGTAAGGGCTTCTGTGGTGTAATGGTAGCAGATTCACCCGGCAAGTGAGAGATCCGGATTCGAGTCACGGCGGAGCAAGTACTTTTTGTGATTCAATGTTTATTGAAATTAAATTCGGCTATTGCCATTTACACAAATTTAATTATATATATATATATATACAGTACTTAAAATTAACAACAACAACACATGTTGGTGGCAATATTGTTGAAAGAAACTATGTATATTGACAAAAGTGTGTAAAATATTTAAATTTATCAAGAAACAATCCAGATGCCCAATGATATAGTAGTAGTAGTGGACGAAACTAACAAAAATAAGTAGTTCAACCTTGCAAATAAGGTTCCGAATGATGGGTTCAGGCTCAATCTACCACCCTCGGAATCATTTGATTTGAAAACCTAATGGGTGATCTCTGTGGAAAATCGCTTTCACTGACTTCGGAGGGAATTTGGCCTGGATACTGGGGAATCAGGAGAAATGCAAGTTGATAATCTTATCTTAAAACATAGGCGAACGTATAAAGGAAATATTTGCGACATTGTGAGCTACCCCAACAAACGACTCTTCAAAGGTTTGAGGCCTATTTCATACCGTGAAGGAAAATACGACATGGACAGCCAAATGGCCTTAATACCAACAATACTGCTGAAAATTTAGTATACGACACACTGGCAAAAACATATTACTGGACAACATTAAACTATGTACTTATAATCGGAATGAATGATTCAAATATTAGTTATTCATATTCATTGCAATATTCCATAAATGTACCATAGAAGTTCAATATCAACTTTGGGTTTTAGTACAAATTTTACCATTAAATTGTATACGTTTTCTGCATTTGCTATTAGGAAAATCAAGAATTTGGAAAAATTTTAATTGAACCTCATGGAAAGATTATATTTCATAATATCTTTGTTGGAATTAATCTGAAAAGCTTCTGGTAGAGACTTTGGAATGCGTACAGTACGTACGCTAAATTAAACCTAAGGTTACCAATTTTCATCTTGATTCTTTAAAAACAAAACTCAATCAGAGATGGAAAGAGAGAAAACAATCAACATGTAACTGAATGCCTCCTTGGGGCATGACTGGCCCACAGGTGACAGTGACTGATCCCCAAAATACTCGTATCTTTATTGAACATCTTGGGTATATTACACTTCATGATACACTTGTTGTTTGAATCATTCAAATACTAATTCAGATAGCTAGGAAAAACCTAAGGTTGCCTATTTATCTCTTGGTTCTTTTAGAAACTGAAACTTAATCAGACAGAAAGAGAACAAATCGACATGTACCTGAATGCCTGCTTGGGGCATGACTGGACCACAGGTGACAGTGTCTGAACCCCAAAATATCTCTATTGAACATTTTGGATATATTACACTTCATGGTACCCTGTTGGGTCTTTGGAATACACGTAGTTGGAATACAGCTAGAAAAAACTTAAGGATGCCAGTTTATCCCTTGATTCTTTAAAAAATTAAAACTTAGAGAGAAAGTGAAACTATCGACATGTGCCTGAATACTTCGTAGGGGCATGATGAGCCCACAGGTGACAATTTCTGAACCCCAAAATATCTCTATTGAACATATTGGATATATTACAACTCATGATACCCTTGTTGTTTGAATCTTTGGAATACAAATTCAGATAGCTAGGAAAAACCCTAAGGTTGCCTATTTTTCTCTTGACTCTTTTTAAAATTCAAACTTAAACAGAGAGAGAAAGAGAACCAATCGACATGCACCTGAATGCCTCCTTGGGGCATAAGTGGACCACAGGTGAAAGTGTCTGAACCCCAAAATACCTCTATTGATCATCTTGGATATATTGAACACTTCATGGTACCCTTGATGGTGTTAAATGCGAGAGATTCTGATAGAGTCTTTGGAATACAAGTTAGGGCAGCTATAAAAAACCTAATGTTGCCTATTTATCTTTTGGTTCTTTTAAAAACTAAAACCTAATCAGAGAGAAAGAGAAGAAATCGACATGTACCTGAATGCCTCCTTGGGGCATGACTGGACCACAGGTGACAGTGTCTGAACGCTCATGCACCATGACCAGTCCGCCGAGAAGAAGCTCCCCGGGCAACTCACAGACCCGCCGTACCGGCCAGCCACCCTTCACGGAGCCTGAGTCAGCAGCGAATTCTGCCCAGTCCGGAAGGAAGCTGACAGGGTCCGGCGTTGACGGTTTAAAGTTGACCTTGGTCGCCTCCCGTTTTCCTCTCCGGAGGAAGTCTTTCTGAATCATGTTGTCTACTGGAGAGGATGAGAACTCGGGTGATTCTTCAAGGTCAGAAATTGAACATACTTTGAAATTTTTAAAAAGATCAATTCTCTTCGTACTTGATGAGCTTTCAAGGACATCTTTATTCTGTATCGGTTCTTTTTCTTCTATTACAAGAGGTTGTAACGATTTCTTATTTGGATTAGCGTCCATTGAGCTACGTAAATGGGACGTGGGAATAAAAAGTGTGTCTAAGTGAAGATATGAATAAATTATCATCTGATTTTAATGTTCCAAGCCTTTCATGATTTTGTGTACTTTGGCAATTTAACTCTTCTCTTGTCGGTGCCTCGACTGTCTCTCTGGCGATGCGTTTTAACGAATTTATTAATAATAAGGATGACTGTGAACTAATTGAGGAGCGACCGTTTCTTACAACACTCGGCTCAAACAAACTGTTTAATGATCGGCTGCTAACTGTCTCAGGAAGTTTTCCGTTTTTATTTGAGTTTTCCGAGTTCTCAAACGTGGGTTTTCTACGAGTACTCGGAAAGTCCGGAAAATTCAAATGATCAACTTTATAGTTGTTGTTTTCTTTTGACTTCTCCTCATATTGACTTGGTCTAAAAGTTGTTTCGTCGTTTTGTACTGATTTTATTCACTTTATTAGAATATAAATCTGTACTGTCTTCCAGCTGGTTCAGGAAATATTCAAAACTTATCTTCTGCTCCTCTAGACTTGGAAGTGTGGATGTTTCTTGTAGCATCCACCGATTTATCCGGTCATTGGCCCCGTGCTGTCCAGGGAAGCCAGAATGTTGAGAGGTCCCCAGCCCCGCCTTAGAGGGCGTGTTGAATACCTTGTCTTGGATTAAAGGACCAAGGTTGTCCGAGGGCGAGACATAGCTTAGCAACACGAGTAGCATTGGGCAATACATTCTTGCCTGTAGCATCTTACTTACATCTGGTTACATGGCTCTGAAACACAAATACAACATTAAAATAAATAACTAAAGTATGTTAACAAACAGATTTTTCTAAACTTGTAAGTTATTAAAGATAAAAGGAAAAATTCAACTGCCGTATAACAACCTTCCTTTGAGGCCCAACCTCTGTTTTACTTTAAATCAAAGAGTAATTGTGAATCAAAGCCGTGAAATTGGCTCTTAACGTTTGTGCAGTGCAGTCCCTTCGCTCTGTTATTTTATTGCGCTGTCATATAAAGCTGAACTTTTATGCAAAAGACGAAATATACGTTGGTATGAAGGGGTTATTTTATAACTGTTTATGGACTTATTTATACTGTGTGGCTTTATTTTTTACTTTGAGAATAATGTTTTTTTTATTTTATGTTTTATATAAACGTTACATTTGTAGCTACCCAAATCAGGTCATAAGAATCAGTCACACATGGAGTTACGTATATTCTTCCCATAACAGGACGAATCTATTATATTATATTCATAAATTACTTCTCCACCACCCATAGCGTGAAACGGACTAATAAAGATCTTCAAGAGAAGGATTTGTCAACTGTTTCTTAGCTCAATTATGAACATTAAATTCGTAACAAAAGTTGCGCGAGTAGGGTTGTGGATTAAACTAACTGACTTCCTAAAATTGCATTTATCTTCGCATCTAGGAAACTTGAAGACCATTCTTGGAAAGCGCTAAATGACACGCTCGCAGTACCTTAGCATTACAAACATTTTGAATTTGACATTATAGTTTTTGCTTGAATAAAATTGTTTTTCTTTTGTAAAACGGTATCCCTTCTTGCCAAACATTACAAGAATAAAAAGAAAATTATTATACCTTTTATTTTTTGCATCACGAAGCCTAAATCACTCCGAAGGCTAACACAATTTCTTTTCTTCTGCCAGGAGGTTGCAAATATTTCTTTTGTTATGTGGTTGTCTGTATGTCTGTCTGTCACAAATTTTAAGAATGAGTTATATACTTTAAATTGAACAAGAATGCCAGTATTAATGATTTTAAACTGAATTTTAAATTAACCCAGAACTAATTGGAATATTTTGTTCCAGTCAATTAAATATTGTCAGAAATTAACCAAAACAAAATTAAATAAACCCAAAACCCTGTCATAAATATTTTAAAATTTGGAAAGATAAAATATTGTCCGATTAGGATGGACAATAAAAGTCGGAATTAGACCCCATTAAATTTTTGAAGATCTACTTGATCAATGTGGATATGACGAGGAGCTTCGAATAGTGAAAGTTTTTGTCAGTACAATTTTCGTAATTTGGCCAGGTATTGTGCTTAACAAGTTTTAAGAAGGCTAATACATCCTTACTACTTAGGATATAGTGTGAGTCTTACAATTCAACTGGACAAAATACTTAAAATAGGTTTATTCCCGAAAATACACTATATCAATTTTATTCATATATTTGAACCAGAAATGTTTGTTAGTATATTTAAGGAGTCTGAACTACTGACCCTTGTAAGTCACTACGCTCTGCATTCAACCTGTAATTTCGATTGGAAAGTAATTTTTCTAGATGTTAACTTTGTTAAGACATTATAGGATGCTTCCTATATTATTTAATTATTTATAGGAATCTTTATATTTTAATTAAGAGAATTGTGAATTAATATAATAAGTGAATTGTAAGATTGTGATCCTTCCAGCAGTTTCATTTTATATTAGAAGAAGATTATTTTATTTTGAAGTTTAATGAAGATTTTTATTTTGAGTGTGTGTTGAAAACATTAGCACTGAGAACTTGAAGGAGACAATTATTGAATGATTGATTGATTGTTAATTTTAAAGACTTGTGAACTTTTGATGGGTTAAAAATATGAAAATAATTGAGAATAAATTCAAAGTAAAAAAGATAGCTTGGCGTTGCTGTATTATTGATTTTAAATTTTATTAAAATGACTAATATTTTATTGATTGTTAAACTAAAGTTTGTAATAATTAAATAATTACTTTCAAAGATCTTTTAAAATTTTGATTTTAATGATAATAAATATAAAACATCATTGTATTTGCATCATTTGTATATTGAATCATTGTATTTGCTTAAATTCATTTCAAAATTAATCAATTGTTTATGTACTGAGTAATGTTTATTGATTGTTAAAGTAAATTTGTTATAATTAAATAATTAGTTTTAAGGATCTTTTAAACCTTTGCCTTAATGATAATAAATTCAAAACAGGTTATTATTCTTTATGTGCCTTTAAGGTATGAAACAAACTAGGAGAATTAAGGTTTTAGTATTCAAAGATTTTTAACAATAAATAATATTTTAATACTCTAATTGATGTTAAGAAGATTGTATAGATAGTTGAGATTCATTAATCGTTCTTGTTTGTTTACATTTTAAACTTTGTTTGTAAACATATGTTCATCAGTTTTGGACTTAACCAAACATTAAAATGTAAATATTTGATTTATATATAGCTGAATCTGTTAGGTAATCAAGATTATAGTCATTCTAACATATTGATTGTTTTGACGTAGTGTAATTAAATTAAACAGAATAAATTATGGTTTTCAATTGAAGAATGTTTAGAGAATTAACTTAGTGTTTTAAAATGTAACCTTTATTGATGATGTACTAATTTGCATATTCTGAGCTTTAATTGAATTTTACTTGTTTTTTATTGTAGGTAATTAGGTAAACATATTGTAGATAACTGTAAGTAAAACATATTGTAGAGGAAGTAACTGTTCTTTGATCTGCTTTGTTTAATGGATATTTAAGGTTGAACTTTGTAAGGTGAATATTGTATAAAGATTTTCTTTAACTTTCTGTTAAAAGGTAGGTGAGATCTAAAAGTCCCTTGCTAATTGATGTTAGTAGTTTGTCCTCATTATTACTAAACCCCCTGGCTAATTCTGCCCCCATAAGTTAAAAGGCCCTAACTCCAAAATTTTTTTAAATTGACTTTTTTTGTTTGTTTTCGATTTACTGGGATAAAATACGGTCTTTTTATGACATAAAAAGGCCCTAAATTCAACTCCATGGTCACTATTACTACAATTTATATTGGTCCTAACTCCGAAATATCGTGGTTTTTGACATAAGATGGCCCTATGTAACAATTAAATGTTTAAAACACCCTAAGTGCATAGGGCAGTTGCAATTAGGGCCTTTAGACTTATGGTTCCATAGTCCACCCGAGAGCATCAAGGAACTTGGGGCCTTCTCTCATAAGACTAAGTAGGAGATTTCCTGGAATTAGGGCCTTCTTTCATCAAACATAGCAGCATGACTAGGCTTAGAGTTTTTGTTGTTGCAGCTGTTTCTCACTTAGTAACTCAACAACCTATTCAAGTTAATGTGTCATGAACAACGTGTGTGTTTTGGTTATAATTAGTTATTCGGTTTTCAGTGTTTTAAATTATATTGTGTCAGATAGCCTGATTTTCTTTCTACTGCACTTCAGGTAATTTATTTTTTAAGTTATAATTGTAAAAGTTTGATTTGCAAAAATGGAACATTGCTACAGACAGAAACCTAACCTCAAAATGTTACAAATCGATACCTTAATGGCCGGTAAAATAATATAAAACTCGTTATACTAAAATGTTCTCAAGGGGTGCTTTAATGCTGTCAATGCTGACCAAATACAAAAAAACGATACAGTTGTTCCTAGCATTAAAAAAGTGTCCTCTAAACAATGCTTCATCCAAAGTAGAAAAAGAAAATAAATGTAGTTCCCCAAAAGCGGTAGCCTCGGAGGCCCTTGAATCCTTAAATGATAATGAAATATCGGAACCTGAAAGTACACTGGGATTTGTGGTTCCTTTCAACTATGAAGCGTTATCCCAATGAGCTGATTGGACCTGATTAATTCGCTGGAAGTTCTTGAACCTGTGAAAGTTTGAAGAGCTCCTTCTACCCCAAGATCAAGTTACTTCAAGTTATTGGGTTCCATCATCAGAAGAAAGAGCAAGAGATCTTGAATGTGTCCCAAAAATGTCAACTTTGGAGGCTGTTGTTCCCGTAAATGTCAATGATCTACCAGACCCTGAAAATACACTGATACTTCTCGTTCCTTTAAACTCGTTCCTTATCAAACATCATATTGAGAGTTTACAATCCCATTATCTCTCACTATAGAAGGGAGCATGCTCCAAATCGGCGGTATCTCCCCAAACGACGTGACCATTCAAAGAATGTATAATGATTTTATGGAATGTGAAAAGTCATGTGACTTATATAGAAAGGTCATAAATGAGCTTCATATATCTTTTACAAAACTTGGCCACGAGGAATGTGGCACATGCTTCAAGTTCAAAGAACATGACAATGATCACAACCAAAAAGAATTGTCTCAAGACTGTGACGTTTGTATGAACTGATGGGGAAATGTTCATATTTGATAAGGCCGAGAAATCTAGAGATCTTTACAAGGAGCATGAAAAGCAACAGTCTTCTTCTGATGATACCTTATATTTTTGTTGCTGATCTACAAAAAGTTATCATGCTGCCAAGGATGTGACAACTTCAAGGAGGTCGTTTTTACAAGAAGAATGGTAGCATTCAATGAAAGTTTTTGTACCTTTGGGACCAAATCAAAAAAACTAGGCCTCTACCAGTCTTATGGCACGAGGCAATAAGTGGAAGAAAAAAAGAAGACATCTTAAATGCATTTTATTCCTTTTTCTATCATTTCAGGGATATCAAGCATATTTGTATTTGGCTGGGACAATTGTGCGGGACAAAACAAAAAATTGGGCTCTGTTCACCTTCCTTGTTTATCTTGTAAATTTACTGCCCTGAGATTTCCGTTGATAAAATTGATGTTTTCTACTTTGAACTAGGCCACACGTTTATGGCTGCTGACTCCTTCCACCATCAAGTTGAGTTAGCTATGAAACACAGTGGAAAGGTCTACGATTTCCAGGACTTTGTTTAAATGTGTTGAAAAAGCTAATGTAGGAAAGGTAGGACATCAAAGAACTTGGTGAAAAGTGACTTGTATAAATGGAAAAGACTGTTTCTTCTAAACAAAAGCTTAAGTGTCGAGAAAATGTGCCATATCTCAAAGATGTTGTGAAAGTAACTGCTGACAGAGGTAAAACTACTACGCTTTTGTTACTCTATGAAAATATGAAGAATCTCCTTCAAAAGAGTTGAACTTTATTCAATCCAAGTATATTCAAAAAGTTTCCTATGCCAGAAAAAATAAATAAAGTTCGGGGTTTCAATAAAACCAAAAAGAAAGACATTATTGAAAACTGTGTCCACCTTATGCCATGCAACGGTCGGGGGGTTTGGACAAGTCTTCCAGAGTCAGGAGAACGAGACTTGATTGACTGTGATGAGTAAAAACTAATTTCCAAAAGTTAATGCCAAAAGTTAAAGTAGATAGTGATCAATTCTATAAATGGCAGAAGTGTTTTTTGTTTTCAATTAATCTTATTATTATTATTACTGTTTAAAAGTGTTTTAAGTGGGGACTTATTTATCACCAGTATCTATTAACTGTGTAATAGGTCTACAATTTAAACTATTCTAATGACTTTGTGCCAGAAAAAACATTGTTTGTGCGTAGATTACTTCTAATTCTTTTTATTTAAATCATGTATGAAAACACAATGTATATTTAGTTTTTTTGTAGTAGTAGGCCTCCTACAATTTTAACACTTTTTCTCATTTTAAGTAACTTATTTTTACAAGTTTGTAAATTGTTGAAATATTTGTATGTACTTGTTAACTTTACTGTTTTAAATTGGATTAATGTCAACAAATATAACGTGATAGGTTTCTTGTTTCTATTAATTAGCTTACAAATTAAGAATTGATCATTGATTAAAGGAATATATTGTTTTTAACAAGCTTTTAAATTTAAAAATAAACTTTTACTTGATAAATATTTTGTTTGTACTTGTTCAATTTGTTTTATGTGAGTAAATTCTAATAAAATAACATTACATGTTGGTTTGTTTTCTTAAACTGCAGTTTTAACACTAAAGGAACATTTAAAAATATGATTATGCCAATTAGGTGTAGCAACTAAACAAGTCCACTTTGACGATTGAAAAGCCCTAACTCCCGTAGAAGGAGTTAGGGCTTTTCAAGGGTGCGCCTCAGACCAAACAAACTGTGACATAAAAAGCCCCAACTCCACTTTTTGTATTAAAAAAAATTTTTCCATGAAATTTCACATGAACATAAATATTTTGTAGGTCTATCAATAACATTTTAGCATAAACCTTTTTTTAAAGTGCTAAAATGTTAATGCAGGTAAAAAAATTAGTAATCCTCATTTCCTGAAAAGTTTTGTTTCTTGGAGTTAAGGCTTTTTATTCTTATGGGGGCAGAATTGATGTCAGTAGTTTGTCCTCATTATTACTAAAGCCCCTTGCTAATTGATGTTAGTAGTTTGTCCTTATTATTGCTAGAAGCCTTGCTTCTAGCATTGAAGGTAGGGAGGATATAGGATGCTTCCTATATTATTTAATTATTTATAGGAATCTTTATATTTTAATTAAGAGAATTGTGAATTAATATAATAAGTGAATTGTAAGATTGTGATCCTTCCAGCAGTGCTGAATTTCTTGTCGATTCGGGTTCGAGGAATGCTAGAAGCTTCCTTTTTGTATCTAGGTATTGAGCATAGGTTACAGGTCTGGGTTGGATAGGTACCATTCCAATTCAGACATTGTGTTTGCTCAATTTTGATTGGCCAATGATAGGTTGATTAGATGGTGGGAGGGATTTCTAGATCCGTCCGGTGGATTCAACCACGTTTTCAGTAGATTCTTTGCTGTGTGCTCAGAGGAGAAGTCGTGTAAAGTGATAGCCTACTCTTGCCGTATTGATTTTTCGGGAAGAAGGTTGCGTTTAAGATTAAAATTTCTTTTCAAAATTTAAAGTCTCAAGTTC
>NW_025782765.1:0-41371 GCF_021130785.1 Homalodisca vitripennis
AATTCTATGATACATTAACATTTTTTAAATTTTTTACAAATGTAGACCTCGCTTCAATCAGTGCAACTGAAGAGAAGAGTGAACCATTAAAAAGATATAAATATGTTAGATTTTTTAACGGAGGATATAATATTCGGAGAGGTTATGTAGGAATTTTCTCTTCAAGAGTTACTACTAACAATTGCAATAAGCTGATTTTGTATACAAAATTTACCTAAAAACCCCATAGAACAAAAGTAAAATTTTCAAAAACATACACTTATCCCCCTTATTTTTTGCTATTAAAACTTTACAAAAGGCTCCCGGAACAGAAGCTTGAGCTTTCTTTCAAGATTTAAGAATTGAATTAATTCGAAGAAATACAAATAGAAATAATCCATAAATGATAGTACAGCAAAATGAAGCCAATGGTCTTGTGTAGTGAGTACAGTGGTTATTGCAAACCAAGCAACGCGGCTACAATGCAACGAAAACTATAACATACGTACAACACAAAAAAAATAGGTATTGCTCAGAAGGATTAGCCAAAGTTTTTCTGAGAGGACTCCCGTTACCATGATAGTTTAGTCTATTTGTTTCGACAGTGAGCTCTTGATGAGATATTGCTAATGATACCAATACATAAAATAATTCAGGTAATATTAATATTAATAATGTTTTTTTGTGCAAATAAATCCTGTACATATTACAAATAAAAAAAAAACAGCAATGTTAATAATACCATCTATTGAATAATGAAACGTGTTTTTCACTACCAGCAGGACATCGCAATTCATTGGTCCGGAAAACTAATCAGAAAATCATAATTAAGACTTCAATCCAAATATTAAACATATTATTAATAATAATAAGTAGGAACAAGACACACCACGTGTTTCGTAACATGCTTCCCTGCGTTGCATGAGCTATTTTAAACTTATAACTCATTTCATTATTGAGATTTTTCTGTGGACAGATAAACAGACAGACGTACATGCAGAAAAGAAATGTTTACATACCTCTCCGGCAGACAAGTACCAGCCTACTGAATTATAAGCTTCACTGACGCTCAGTCAAATCCGATAGGTTTTTTTAAGTTTCACAGCAGCAGATTGTAAATAATAAAAGTCTATTCACTTTTGTATTTACTACATGCTACAAACCAAACCAGCAAAATATTATGTCGTGTGTAATTGGATAGTAAGGGTTACATATATGTTAATATGAGTTTCATATGCTTCATTCTGTTAAATAACATTTATGTATTATGTAATTTTTCGTTTGTCGCCATTGTAAAATGTGTTATGTCCAATGTAAATGTCCATTTTTCTAACGGTCGCCAAATGCTATGGATTTACAAACAACCGTCCTCTAACTCAGTGCCGATATAAAGGTTAAGGTTCATGCAAAACTTTTCAAGCCTATAGGTTCTGTTCGTCTTTTCGGAACAGACATGAATGTTTAACAGCTTACTCCTCAAATTATAAGCTTCGGTAATAATCAGCAAACTACCTATATACTGAAATGTGATTAATTAAGGAATAGGAAGAGGTTTCATTTGACTCTCATTATTCTTTTCCTCCAATTAAGACGATACCGGCCTTTTTCATCAGTATTTTTCCTAAGATAAAAATTAAAATCACAATTTAAATGCAAAGGAAATCAGATGATTTCTTGAGTAAACCTCTAGTTCTCTCCACTGTACAAATTGAATTGAAGGCAAGGACTGAGTTCTCTGTCTGGGTAGGTACTTCTTTTGTTTCTTAAGTAGCTTGCTAATTATTTATTGCAACAGATTTAAAATTTGATTAACGCGATTTATTCCTTACCACAGTTAATTAGTTTTAAATACTCTTTAAAACACACATTCATCAAACCATTACTCTCTTCTTTAATAAAATAACAATGTTTTAATTACTGGAAGTGGTACGTCTGTCTGCAGGAATAGAACGCAATAGAAATAAGGAACTTTCTCCCAGAGGATAGAATGGAACACAGGAGTCGGGTAAATTACCACCCATTTATAAGAATTTGTATGGGTTCAGGTCAATATAATTTTGACATTGAGGAGTGCTTGAGGAAAGTCTTGTTGCTAATAAAAATTATAAAAGAAAGTATATGATTTTCATTTCATTATGAAGACAGAATGGTGAACTGTTGGTATGACCATAATTTGTAATGTTTTGTACCAAAATAAATGTTTACATACTTACACTTATCGAATTGACAGCCCTCATAGAGTGCTCACTCCAGATATGGACCTCACTACTTATATTTGCATTACAATGGCAATCAAATGATCAGGATCGTATTTTATGTTATTCATCTCAAGACCTTGTATTTTTAGTGTTTTATTATTCTGCGACTATTACAATAAAACATATACAACTTTAAAGCTCCAAAAGTTAATTAATAGTATTATTATTGATTTTAGCTTTAGTTTTATTTAAAAATATTTGAAGTGAACAAATTTACAAAAGGTTTTTATTTCATTCATATCATGGAACCGTAGAAGATGGTTGGAATAGAGGAGGTTGAGAAGGGCAGTGGGTTATTTTTCCAATTTGCATAATCGCAACTTTATCAAATATTGAAAAAGTGGTCCTTGGAAATAAATAGAGACATGGACTTTCTTCACAATTATGACACTCCAAATTAAATAATGATAATATTCAGATCGAATAATTTATTCCTTTATAAAATGGATTAACATTAGTGAGATAAAGTATGAATATGTAGAAGGCCTAGTAAATTATACCTGATATACGTTTTAGAGAAGGTATTGCAACATTAATTTGTAATGTTTAGATAAATTTTTGAAGAAATGTCAAAAAAACTTAACAGTTATATCACACAACGCCGTTATTCAAACTCCTTTTGAGATTAAGATTGGTATTTCGACCTTAAAGGGTTTTTATTGTTAAAAATGGTCATTAATTTAAAATATGTATGTCAAATATACATTAGGTTCCTATAGTAGTGTCTCAATAACTTTCAAAATATCTGGATTAGCTGCAGTATGAATTACCAGTTTTTTTTTTTTTTTTTTTTTTGTATTAACCCTCTTTTAAAATACACGGTACACTTATTTTACCTTACTATATACACAAGTTAATAAGTTACTATATATATATATATATATATATATATAAATATATATATATATATACACACATATATATAATCACATAAGTGACTTCTAAGTATGTCAAGTTTTAAACATTTAAGTTTTGCAATTTTTAGGCTTCAATCAGATTATATCAACACGTTAAATCAATATTTTCAGATAATTTAGTTTTATATTCAAGAGAAACATGTTTCACCCCATTGATACTAGTACATACCACCTAAAGTACATACCACATTTAGAGCGGAACAAAGTTAAAGAAAAGAAGTTTTTATTTGTTGTAAATAAAAAATTTATTAATTTTTTGTAAAATAATTTATAATTATAATTTTTTTAATAAAAATTTAAAATAGATTTTTATAATGTCTTCCGCTCTAAATGTTAAAAAAGGTCTAAATAGTAGTGTCCTAAAGTTTGATGATGATAGCTTTAAAGGTTTCTGAGAAAAAGGTACATAAAATTGGCCAAATTAACATGGGAAGGATAGGGCATACCGAACCCCCTTAATTTAGTTTATTGTATCTAGCTCCAGATGCTTGCTTCACGAGGGCATGTCAAATACAATTGTGCCAGGTTCGGTTTGAATAAGTTAAGAAATATTGTATTCTAGTATTCAAGAGCCAATTTGAATTGTATAAGTACACAGTTTCACATTATTGAAATTGATGAAAGTGTTTTCTTTTAAAAACAAAATCAATGGCCAAATATGCTAGTTTATTCATAAAATAAAATATATGGCATCGTATATGACTATAATAAACCTAGTTGTTGGTAAATCACAATAAAATTGAGCATAAAGCACTGAGATACAATAAGTTGGAAAAATTTATATAATATTTCGAATGTAACGACTTATACGCTCGTAAAATAAAGCTGCTTCATATCTGCTTATTATTTAATAGTACATTAAACTCATAATATTATGTGAAATTTTTTTTAACCAGTATTTATTGATTAAAATGCACAGTATGGCTAGAAGTGGTTTAAGTCAGTTTGAATGCTTGCTTTATTTAAGATACTTCTCTGCTAAAGTTGGATTTTCCTTAAGCCACAGAACTGGGACTGAAATACACAGACAACCGATTGCAGGGATCAACACTGATCTTCAAGTGGGCAATAGTTCGAATCCTCTCCGTGTCTGTATTGAAGCTTATAGCGTCACCTTACACACCTGCTCCTGATAAGCATTCTCGTTAAGGCTTTTTTCTCGTGCTGAGCTATTTGATAGTTAAACCAATCTCTGTATCGAGGTGTGTGACTTTTGCTCCCCTCTCCCCCAACGATTCAATTTTCAACAATTACTCAAGACTAGTTGAATTAGTTAAACCTAACCCAAGACAGTTTTGTGGGGCTAGGTGTTTTTCTGTGCTATGTAAGCGTGAAGACATAATTACTGTAAGTCACACAGTATTCCTCTTATTTTGTCTTTCTATAAATCCTATTTTACCCCTTTGGTAACCCTCTCCTTGTTCTTTTCATATTTACAATTGTTAATTACAGTGTATTCGCTCATTACGAGTATCTTTGTACTGTGTTAGGTTTCTTGTCTTAATTTTTGTTCGATTCATCGCTTTCTGTAAAAAATGTATTTATTCATTCAATAATAATAATTTGGTTCCTTACGAGCCGAATTCGTTTATATTAAAATCAGCTATCGAGATTATTTGTAGCAGAGATTTAATTTTAATTCTAAAATTTGTACTGAACATGACATTTCTCTCTAAATTTAGCGATAAAATTAGCTTGCATTAATGCGAACCTTTAATTTTATTTCCTTAAAGAAAACTCGTTTAATTGGCATCTATAAAGTAAGATTACTAGTATTATAGAACCTAGAATCTACTAGATTATAATAGCATTGTAGTAATATAGTTTTCATTGATATTGCTATAAAAACTGTAATTATTTTGTTTAATGTTGAAATTTTATATGGTAGTTAGACTCGAACTTTGAAATATATTATTTTATTGTGAAACGCATGCTATATTTAATATATTTTTAATTTCTGACAGCGTTGCATACATACATTAAAACCAGTTTGAAATGTTCTAATTAAAATTATGGTGATAAGAATTTAATGCAAATAAAATTGAGTAAAGAGAAAATTAATCAGTTTCATTTCTTAACGTAAAACCACGAGTATTAAGTTTTTTTATTAAAAAACGGTTTATACATTTTTATGATATATATATTGTTATTTCTTGAATAAGAGATTCGTTCGATTATAAGTTTTAGTGTATTTATAATAGCAAAACGAAAGTTCAACATATAACCGTCGGAATTATTAAGAAAAAATTATAAACAATATGTACTTTTTACAATGACAAGATATAATACGTTTTATTTTGACTTCAAAAGAAAGATTGTGTAGGTTATTTATTAAATTACATTTTAGATATTAGTTTTTTTAGGCAACAATAACTTTAGGGTCATAGTGAATCCATAGGTGCTACTAGGCGTACAAGGATAGAGAATATAAGACAATTCCAGCATGATCCGTTGCTCAGGATGCCAACACTTTCAGAGTCGTCTTTGGTATGTGTTTACATAATAAATTAAGCTTTACTGTGTATTTGCTACAAATTCTATAAGGATAAAGAAAATACAGGATTCCACCACTATCCGTTGCTCAGGATGCCAACAGTGTCAGGACGTCGTTGGTACGTGTTTGCATAATAACATAAACTTTACTGTGTAGTTGCTAACAAAGTCTATAAGGATAAAACAAATACACGATTCCCCCACTACCCGTTGCTCGGGATGCCAACAGTTTCCGAGTTGTCGTTGGTACCTGTTCGCATAATAACACCAACTTTACTGTGTAGTTAAGATTCTTTACTGAGGTGTTTTCAGTCTGTTCTACAAAAATGTGTTACATTATACATTATTTTGTTTAATGAATATTTTCCATCCCAGCTAGAAAACTTTTAAAATGTTCCATGAACTGTATTTTTTAATATAATAGTATATACATCTGGATGGATCAGAAATGTTTCCAAGCCAATTAGTAAAACTAACGATATGCAACAATATAAAAGAGAGAATTGGCTTATAGTAAAAAATTAAGCATAAATAAATATACGAAAGCACTCCAAAAGCAGCGCATGGTAGCGCAAATGGGAGTTTCTTATATTCTTCTCCTAAAAAAAAAAACATTTGGGAAAATTTAAGTGAGCTCAACCCTTCGAAAATTGGTGGGGCTTAATTTTGTATTCCAAAATACAGAGTATAACAATACTAGTATTTTAACTACCGCTGTGCACATATGCTACTAAGACAATAGTAAACGTATTTCGGTTTTCCACTCAAATGTATTGTTTATTCTAGCTAGAAGGTATAGAGCCAAAAACTATTGTTACTTTTATTTTGAATAAAGAATTTAATTCGATTGAATCAAATTGTATCTATTTATATGTATTCTAATAATTATTAAAAAACGTATAACATTCATTATAGTAATTTATCATAGATATGTCAAGCATTCGTTTTATTTAGGATGGTGACAAGTAATTTTCTTATTAACAAGGTATAGCACAATATCATATAATGGTAAAGTAAAATACTAGTTGTGATCTACATAAAAGTACACTGTATTGTTACTTCTATTTAGAAGTTACACTAAAATTACACGGTTCAAAACTGAAAATCTCTTCAGAATAACATTTCTGTTAGAACTTGAAAAGTTCTTTTTACTTTCCGGCTGAGAATAATATGCAAATGAAAGAAGTTTTTCAATGCTCAGTTCAGTTTTTCTTTCTCCTGCTAACTTAGGATCAGTTGATAGATTATTTGAAGAACTAAATCATATGTGATCTCTTAAATAAATCATCTGTGTGCTGTATAACATGACTTAATTTTTCAATAAATATCCATATATCAGTCTGATATAAACCAGCGTTTAATTGTGCTGAAAATCAATGAACAGAGCACCAACTTCAATTGTTTTTCAATCTTAAAAATTACTGACGCGAATAATAAACACTCCATTAAAGTCTGAGAAAGTTCTTATGATTACAATTACAAGCCAAACCTCGTAAATAAACATTATTTTCATTCCCGATTGAACGCGGAGAAAGTCTTAGTTAAGATCAGAATATTACAAAAATCAACAGTTGAAATCTCATTACGCAATTATTATTATAAGCATAGTCTACCCTTTTATTTGAATGATACTGATATAATTTGCTGAGATGAATTATTGTGTTTTTTTTCCCCCTTTGTAAACTAAAAAAGAACGTTATTGATACTCAAACATTAAAACCCGATCCCTGGACTTCAATTACAGGTTAAGATTTGTAGGGTGCTATTAAAAAATTGGGAGTTTCAATTACAGTAGCGATTGGGAAATGATTCACACCTCTTCATAATATTTTGATTTATGGGTCTACTAGGCCAGTGAGATAAATTAACATATGTAGGAAAAAACGGAAATGTCGCTAGATAAATAAACAATAAAAAAATAAACGAAATCTGTTTGAAGATTTCTAATTATATATTGACTACTGTGGAATGAATCGTTTTGGTTTTCCTACACCGTATTTTCGTTTTACCACAGTCATTAATATTCCACACCCATGTTTTTAAATGATACTATTCTAAATTCATTGTTTATACAAATATTTAGCTTATTCAAAATCACTTAGCATTAAAGGGCTGTTGGTCATCGCTCTAATGCTAAATGGCTCTTAAAAAAATAGCATTATATATATACATTTTGTGTTACAAACCTTTACATGTATATGGCAGTAATAGTATATTCACGATTGTAATGAGTTCTAGAATCAATCCAAGTAAATACTATTTTTTATCTGGTATATAGTTGGATTTTGGGCTACAATAGAGGACCAACAAATTTATGGAGAAATAAATGTATCTTAGTACCTTCCTGGAAACCTATATAGAATAGTATATATTCTGATATGACATGTAAGCATTAGTGCGTGTTGCTCTATTTCTTGGTGAAGAAACTGCAAAGCCCGGATTGAGCCGAGCCCAAAACAAGAAAACCCACTCTACAGCTCTAAACTTCCTGTATTGCGACAACAGACATCTTTTCCTTTTCTTATTCTTTGTACTTTTAATAATATATAAATAATTTATTTACAGTGATACGAGTAATATCGTCAATTGTGTACCGTTATTTAAGTTACCACACATCAACGTTAAATTATAATATTACAGCACAAGATTGTGTATCTTAGAGATTTTTTATTGCAAAAATAAAGGCTTATTTTATATTATTTATACGGAATCTACTAATGCTGAATATTCTGAGCTATGCACTCAGGGGAAATAACAAGGTAAAAAACAAGGGAAATAATGGCAATTTATATACCTTAAAAAAAGTATACATATTCGACTATAAATGTTAGCAAAAAAGATATATTTTTACCACTGGAGGGCAGAAACTCAAATTCAACTACTAATTAAATGATATAAAAAAGTTGGAATAAATCATTGTTTTTTATGTTTGTTACAGGTTTGTTAAAAGGTGTCCCAGAACACCCAAGTTGACGAGGTCTGAGCAACCCAACCCACATCTTAGGGGATTGCCAATCCATCAGGTCCTATGTAACTCTGAAATGACAATCATGATCGGCTACCGTAAACGACTCAAGAGGATAGCAGCCACCTAGGAGTTCCAGCATCATCTTCACCTGCACAAATGATTTCAAAGCCCACCTCAGCTCGGCTAAAGTCTCGACCTTTCCTTATCGTGATGAACTTCCCGCAGATCATCTCATTAACTAACGGACCGTAGCCGTGAACCTCCTTCGAGGAACTATAAGCCAGGTACGAGTAAGCACTACATTTTGACAGCATTGTAAATGGAAAGGTGATAATTTACACAACATGGATGCATTTGCGAATAACGGCTTCTGGCTAAACAGTTATTGCAGAGTCTAAACATGTTGTGCGACGGTCCACGTGCAAGCAGACGTCTTCCTCTATTGTGAGGACTCGTGAGGTCATGCAGCAACCTCGAATTCTTTCCCAACGAGAACGACTTTGAGGCCGTGTACACTCAGTGATGTCATGAATGAAGACGGACGCTCTCTAGCATAAAATAAATTCTCTTTCCACAGATTCGTAACACCAATTTACACATAGCATCTGTCCAAAACTAAGCCCTTTTAAATTTTAAAACAACCCCTTTAAAAAAACCTTAAAACTATCAAAGTTATAAAACGCTAACAGTTATAGGCTACATCAGAATTTACTATTCTTACTCTACCATGATATATATATATATATATGTATATATATATGTATATATATATATAATATATATATATATATTCATCACCCACTATCAAACGTGGATTAATTGACGCTCACTAGTTAAATACTGGTAATTTCTGAACACGAGTTTCAAAACGTACAAAATAACATTTTTCCTAGTAAACAACTGTCGACTGACTGCTCATTCCTGTCATGAACATTTCAGGAGTAGAGGGGTGGCTACCTTTAAGAAAAGCATATTAATTACAACGCTTTCATAAGAAAAATTACTCTGATTTTGTTGTCAAAGGCATCACAATTTATGTAGACAACAATGCTAAAATAGTTATACAATGGCTGTATCATTAAGTGGCTGTATCAAAGCTTATTTTACTATATTTTCTCAATTTTTTAAAATTTATTTCAATTGGTAATTTTAAACTATTAAACGTTCTCTAATTCAACTATTTTTACACCCCGTGACTACACGTTGTTTTAAATTCATTAAATATAAGTTGGTCCGTGAACTCACCAACTAGGGCAATTGCTGCAACGAGTAGTAGCATAGACAACGATCTCACAAAAAATATCCCCTTGAGTCTCTATAACCAACGCTTCCATATTAATTGACTCAAAGACGCCAAGAAATATTTCAGTACAAAAGTACAGAATAAAGTAAAGATCTTATCCTTGATTAAATATCCTATAAGAATCAGTACGTTATCCAACCAAATATCATATCTACCAAATGTTTTCTTGTAGTCCCTGAAAATCTTCATCTGTTTTCCTAATTAGGATACAGGAGGGAGTAGACAACATTAGTCCAACAACGTTTAATAGTCTGTTTGATCTCAAACGAATCTTTCAATTCTTTGCCTTTAAAAAGTTTATTATACAATTGTATACGACTTTTTGAAATCAAAAATGTATTACACGAACGAAAAACAGTAAAAATTACATATTTGCATTCTAAGAACTTGATTTAAATCTTAAATTTATGTTAAGTAAAAGTAAACATCTCAAATTAATATATAAGGGAAAACTTTCGCTTATAAATTAATAAATATTAAATTAGGTATCAATAAAATCAAAACTTTACTGTAGAAACTAATATTATTTTCCTTTGTTAGAAGATTTATAAAGGTTGTAGTAGAGAGCTTTCTAGGGAATAAAATCAGGTAAGTAAATTGCCTGAGATAAGTATCAGCTTTTGTTTGCAAAATTAAAACAGTTGGATAAATTTGTAAGGATGAATCATTCTGAAGTTAAAGTATTATTTCCGCTGTAGGGAAGCGTCCAATTGCTCTGAAAGTAAAGTGACTATAGAGTAAACATCTCCGTTATTTAAACCTAGTCGTATTTAACTTTTGAGATTGCATTATAAGATTTATTTCTACTCTTAAACGTTTAATGATAAAAATCCTAATGTCACTAAATCTGTTAACAATTTATACAACAAAGAAACAAAATAATTGGATGATTTCGTTATTTGGCCGTAAGATTAGTTATAAGGCAATAATAAGTAACTTGTATAAGTGTATAAAAAACTTGAATTTAAGAAGTAATTACTTTTAATACTTAACCTAGGCATAACATATATTGATTAATAAAATGTGACGAATATGTATAAGTGTTAATCTTTTAAATTTTAAATTTAACTTTTGTCATTATTTAATTCTTGGTGACTAATTTAATGACAAATAATAGTGGAAATCACACGTTTTATATGGATATAGGATAATAATTTATTGTGTTTATTTATCTTATATTTATTATATTATTTTTATTCGTTGTTTTAGTAAATGAGGATTTTTACGAATTTTGGAAGAAATTTAAGAGTGCTATGCGCCGTTGAGAATGTTTTTTAGGGAATTCATTTTGTAAATAATATTTCAAGAGAATTTTAAGTGGTAAAGTTGATCTCGATCAAGGCAGTTGTCTCAGTCAGAAACTATACGGAATTGACTAACTGTAATTGGAAGGACCTCAAGCAACAGCGGACTGTCTGTCGCTGATAGTTGACCTTCATTCCTATCCAATCTGTACTGAGCTTGCAGTCAGTATCTTGGAAGAAAATGTCTGATACGGAAACATCTGCTGTTTAGTATTTAGTAAATTACCTTCTCTACTAATGAATGTTCTAAGCCTCGATCCTTTAAAACTAGAGCCCAATACCCGTTAACTGAACTGTACATGACTTTAACTTAATGGTTTTTAATGTCCTCCGCTTTATACGAAGCCTCTTCCGCCAGTGGCCGATGAACGAAATCCGATATCTGCCTATCTGTTCATAATGAGTCTATAACGAATCGATTTCGAGGGTTTTAATTAGGTGTACATTCTACTTATACTACTTCTTACTTACTAATTAAAATTATAAACATCACTTTATTGGGAATCTTGATTTCTTTTTTGTCTATAAAAGTTTTAGTATATTTCCAGTGACTCTTTCTATTACGGGTCTATGGTCTTAAATAACACTGTTCTTGGATAATGTCGTTGGCAACGAGAAAACACGAAATAATAAATTAGAAAACTAACGTGAGGTATGTTTTTAGTATTAATCATATGATATTTCAGTAACTTTTAAACACATGTGAAAGTTATTTTATTTATTGTTAGTTTCATAGCTTTGTATATTTTAGCATTATCTACGATATAATTTTTCGTTGAGAAATAAATTATGAAAGGCTTGTTACTATGCATATTGACGGGTATTACTGATGGCAAATGTGATGGATGGATCGTAGATCTAATTTGTGGTAGTTGAAAAGTTTCTATTAACACACTCACCTGTCTATCTGTTAAGTGCAAATATTTTACCTTACATAAAGCTTATTTAAAATTAACTTTGCGAAGACCTAGAGTCTTGAAATTTGTATAATATGTAATTCACTGTTTTATATAGTAAATAGTCATATATACTTCTACACTTATTTCTAGCTTAACCCCCCCCCAAAAAAACAAGGTGGAATTACGCGTTGCAATATGAAAAATAATGTGGTTTTCTTTATTTTGTTGGTTTTGGAGACGCAAGAGAACCTGTCTTTGTGTACAGAAGATGTCTTTTTCTATACAATGAAAAGTTTCCATATATTTTTTAATGGTAAATCTAGGTTTGTGTCCTGGAAACTTAAATTTAAAAACCCCTGAAAATGTAAAACGACGAAACAACTTTGTGTGTGTGTATGTGTACGTATGTATACCGGATACCTTCAAATAAGCTCCCTTGGTTTGAAATTTGGTTTTGAAGTCTACCTTTATTTCTAAATAGAAATTGGTAAACACCGATCTCTGGGAGTAGTAATCCTCCTGACCAAGTTATTATCTCCTGTGGAGCGAACGCAAAACCTCTCGCCAACCCGAATTCTGACGTGGGTTTAACCTGGTTTACAATTATACTTTTGTTGAATGTTGTTTACTACTGCTGTAATCCTTATACAGCATACTGTAACAATTAAATTGTGTCAATAAAATTATTGTGTTAATATTAATATGTTTCAAATTTGCTTATGTAAATTAGGATTAAACTAGTATACTTTGATTACTTTATGGAGAATTAACTATTTAGTTTCCGTTTCTCTACCTCTAAGTACCGTATTTAAGTTACATACGATTTATTATCTCACAATTTACTCAACAATTACATTATTTTCATTAATTACTTTGTAGCTATGTATATTTCCTTAGACTGGATAATTTACTCACAATTACGCATAGGAATCAACGTAATCTGTTCCTTTTATTACTTTTTCATGTAATATTTTGTGTACACACCGCAATTTTTATTAGTCAGTTCGATACAGTACCCGGAAGAATTAAGTACCAGACTATTACAAGAATAAATACAGTAATTAAGACGAAGCAAAGTACGAGTAGTTACTAAACGACGTCTCATCAAGGATGTTTTAAAAGGAAACTAATTTGTTTTGAAAGTCTTTAAGTATAATAACCAAAATGAATCAGCTGATTATGTGTCTACAGTCTGTTGACATATTCGGACTTTGTGTTCACCAATCTTCAATGTCACAATTTTATTACTGACTTTAATTAGCAATACAATATACAATAAAACATGAATTCATTACATTAATTATGTATGTAATATCAAAGCAATAAGTTGAACCGTTATAATTTATTTTCTTTCAGAGCATTATTGATTTAATTAACTTCATGCCATTATATATAATGAAGTACAACAGTCTTACTATCCTAGAACGTGTATATTATAACTGACTGTTACTCAAGACTTTGATAAATTTAATTACGGTTTGCGTAGTTAGTGGAGTAAACTTTGTACATAAAACATTTGTTAGTATTTAGACACCACTTATGAAGCACTGACCATTTACCATGAAATCGAACTAGGAACAGAAATGTTTTAAAGTCTATTAACCATAAATAACAATTACGTTTTGAAAAGATACCATCAAGAACTGGTATTGCCCGATTTTTTAAGTTTCACAACCTAAGGAAAAGAATGAAAGATAATTATTATACAAATGAAAAGTGCGATAACTATGTCAAAACCTTTCTTAGTAGCATAATATTGTACGCCAAAAAATGTATTAAGATCATGAGACCTGGCACTTAAGTCAAAAGAGGCACACCAAATACCATTAAAGCGCACTACTACAAACACATGATGCGCACACCATTTTCATGATCGAGGAAATTGCCCACTTTCAATGCCCTAGGCTTAGAAGCTTTGGACTTTCAGGGGAGACATTTGAAACCCTTTACTGGACATCGAGATGTCTTTATGATTCATTGGAAGCAGATAATCTCCAAACTCAATCCTTTATCGGAAGAAATTCTAAATTCCTATCGTCTACCGCTGGTGTTAGCATGAAATATTTAAATATGTATTAATTTAAATTCCAGAAATCGTCAGTAATCGTTATGAGAAATAATTGTATCCTCTAAACATAGATTTTGATCGTATTATTCAAATATGTTATGATTTTCTACCGGACTATACATTAATAACAAGCTTATTCATAGTACTAATCATCCAAGAACCACTGAGTGTGATGTTAATAGTAGTTATCATGGTTACTAAAAAACTTTATATCGTTTAACTACTTCACATCCATAACGCTTAAGTCAATGAGAGTGATCTAAGTACACGGGGATAGATGATATTATTCCAATAGTTTCAAACTAAGAGATCGTAATTCAAAGAAATCGAAATCTCCACACTCATTTAGGCCTCGATTCTTATTTTCAGGGCGTAGGAGACTAACATATGTTAAGGGAAAGCTTACCTACATCAGAAAAAACCACGTATGGTTCCAAAATACTGTAGTATTTCAGATTGGAGTGGCTTTTAGAATGGTGTAATGGTGGTCAAAAAAGAGAAATTGTAAGTCCACTAAGTAATATACTTCAACGATGCTTTTTGAAATTCCGTATACTGATATTTACTATTATAGAACTCATTATTGACTATACAGAAATGAAATTTCATGCAAAGTTTCAAGTTTAATTGATGAAATCTTTCTTGAGATATCTTACGACAATAGTCTATACATTTCAATGTTTGTTCATTTAGTTCCGTTTCATGATTTTTCTGTGCTTTGCAAGAAACCATGAAAATCCGGTTGTTACGTAATTATAGGGCCCGCAGCAGTTTTATTATATGGCTTATTAAAATATTTTCATGACGTTTCACAATTCAAGGTGGTCCTCATTAATAGTGTCATCTTTTCCCGTAAGTATTCATGAATCCTTTAATGTCTTTTTATTACGTACAATACGATCGTTTGTGGGGAATAAAAATATTGATAAATCAATTTTCCCATAAAAGAGATGAGTGAATCATAGGCGTCTATACAATGGGGATGTTATCTCTACTTTTTATAGCGGCCGTTCCACACAATGTTAAACTGTTCCCTCGCTATCTAAGATCTACCCTCACGTAGGACAAAGAGTAATGTCTCGCTTTGTCCTAGTGTAATATAATTTACTAAATGGAGGATAAATTAGAGACATCAAACCCTGTTTGAATCGCATTTGATTTTCGTAGCACAAATAATAATATCTCGTCTAAAATATCTGTATTCACTTATAATAGGAGTGTAAGTGTGAGGTTGGGCGTTTACAAGCTTTTTTATTCTACTATCTATTTTTTTACTTATCAGTCTCAATTACGATTGAAGTGACTTTTTAAGAGAAACATTTGCTTCTATTAAAATTTATGGAATATGGAACTTATCCTACTGCCATATAACTAGGAGGATCGTAATTTAGAGGACATAAAATCAATCCACAAATCCTATCGCAACATTGTTATATAAAAAACCAGATTTTAATATAGGGCTTTCAATTTTTTGATACGTTGCATATACATTTTGCTACATAGCACACAGCTACTCTTAAATATTTTAAAGTATAAACGTGTAACAACTTAACGTAAAATTTCACCAGACTGTAAAATTGAAAATTATCGAATAACTTTTTGCGTTTAGATATATTTTTTAAACTATACGGTAACAGTAAGAGCAATCATTATAAATGTATTGCAATTAATCACAAATAAATGTTATGCATTATTTAATAACAATCAGAGCCACGACTCGCAAATAATGTTATTTGATTTTTTATGAACTAATTATAGATAAATACCTCATATATTAATATGCACTATTGTTAAGTAACAAAAATTGTTTGTAGTCTTTAAGCAATTTTAGACGTAAAGTTTATTGTATTTATATCTTTTACTATAGTTGCTAGTTTAGTTTAGATGTCATTGGGTACAATGCCCGCTCTGTCTATTCTAAAATCAGTTGGTATAATATTCGTTGAGTGATTTGTAGAAAATAAACTTTTAAATTTAGTCACACAACAAAGCCATGCGTGTAGGCAAAGAATAATTTTAAATATCTCAAATATTATCTTAACTACCTTTCTTTCACGAAAAATAGATGCCAATCAATTTTGCTCCAAAAAAATTAGAGGATCACTTCGTAGATCTCCTAAAAGAAACAACCTCAGTTTGAGAGCTTTATATTGACATGATATAAATCTTTGATACGCAGTTGAGCAAATTCCCTCTGAGAGCATTGGCCTCATGCCGATAAAACCGTTACCGTCCTGTCTCGTTACACGTATTTCTCGTTCCCTCATATTTTAATCTCATATTCATTATTTGAATAAATTCATATAATTATTTTCGAAATAAAGGTTTGATATTCGAATTTAAGCAAAAATATTTCTCTACGTATTTGAAAATTATTGCCACTTCCACAAATTGCTAAAGGAGATTGGATAAGAAGATCTGACATACATGATCGTATACGATTTCAATTGATAAATATAATTTCCGTACAAACACGAATACTGAACCCAAGACTACGCGTTAAGTAAGATCAGAAATATACAGAGTGTAACAAAACAAAACACTATACGAAACAAAGCTGAATTCGTATGAGACGAAGAAGACGATAATATTGTCTAATTTTAAATAGAGAAATAACAAACATAAAAAGGATTTATGTGTTACTGTTCATAGTTTCCGAGAAAGTTAGAACTATGTGTTATGTGATACTGGTTTTAAGTATCAGCTCCAGGATGTTCATCTGATCATATGTGCTTCCTATAATTTTATCTTAGATATATATATATATATATATATATATATATATATAATATATATATATATATATATATATGTATGTATGTATGTATGTATGTATAAGCCCATTGGTAGAACAGTTAAAAATCAATTTTTACTTTTTATATTTTTTTCCGTAGATTAATTCCGCACTATATAATGTTTACAAAGAAACATCTTTACGACTTCTTTTTGAAGTAGTCTAAACCAATTTAGGGTGTTGCCTAAGGAAAGAATCGCTTCAAAAATGGTACACTACTTTAGCGCCGTCACAGATATTCGATGATACCAAGTGACCTTTAAGTGTATGTGGGCTGTAAAGGTAACAAGAAATCAAGGATACAGTCCCAGGGAGGTGATTGTGGGTTGCGAGTCTTGGTTATTGGCAACAATACTTTCGTTTCTGTGTAGGGCTTGATTTATACCCCAATACTGCATAGATTTTCTGCTTTCTGAGTTAGTTGAGCATAACATTAGACCAAGTTTTAGGGGTGTAAGTAAGCTTGGATAAGATGCTTTATACTTGCATCGCACTTTATTTATATCATAGTTAAAGATAAGTATACAATTAATTATAAGACGATACTTGAATATAGATTTATATTTAATACATCATATACAGTACATATATGTATTTTAAAAGATAAAGAAAAGATACATTTACCTGGTTAAAAACATTTGTGATTACATAAACTAATTTCTAAAATGCTCAAATTGCTAAACTGATTATTTAACAAATATTTTTAGGGGTCAAAGAATCTTGAAATGTTCTACAAATGTATGGTATTACTCAATTCTTATGAGTCGAGAAGTATGGCTGTACTATATGGCGCTAAAAAAAATGTAACCTTTAATTACGAATTTCAAATACGCTTGTGTCTTAAACAAATATAAAGTAATCAACCTTATTACTTAGTTCTCTGTAACTTATTTGATACTCATTTCCACCTTGTCACCTGCTATATCATTAATCTTAAATATAGTTGTTATCTCTTTTTATGTATAGAAATTTTCAAACGTACTTGTCTTACTTATAACTAAGGCAATAACTATATGTTTGTTATGCTATATTATTTCTGATTTATAATTTTTTCATGTGCATACACATTATTGACTGTACCATACTTTCATTGTATGTACTTACTTAGAGTATTAAGCGTATACTCTTGCCTCTGGAAAATGCAAATTAACTATTTAAACCTACAGGTACATTAAATTCGTTTTAAGATAACTAGTATATAAATTGTTTAGAGAAGCTTGTGATGGAAGAATATTATTTAAACGGCTCAATACTGTATGCAGTTAATGCATAAAATGTTCTACCTTTTATGTAATTATTTGATTTTTAAGTATATTTCCCCTAAAAGCGCTATCTACTATAAGCTTTTATTATAGGAAATTATAGAATTATCATGAAGATTAACTTTAAACTGATATTTAATTCTGTTAAAGCATATATTTTTCATGCAAACTATGTGGTTATAGAAAAAATCTATATTATTTATGTATCTGTCAAACCCAATATATTAGAAAACATTCACTATACAGAATTAGAAATTAACGTCTTTTTTAACTTTAAGTATGTTCTAGAATAAATAGAAATGTATCTGTCGGAGAAGGCGGTTGAAATAATACAAGTTCTTTAATTTGGGTCACAGAACGCTTTGACATATTGAGAACAGCAATTCTAATGAGACTCTTAAAAGCACTTAACGTCAAGTTCTAACGTTCACTCGATACCCTTCAATGGTTTCTTGGTAAGTTCAATTTTACCCACCCCCACAACGTCAAGCGCTCTGTAACGTTCAAGGATGTGGTGGAACCTAAAGGAGCTTTACTGTTCATAGATAGATTCGTATAAGATCATTTAAGTAGTAAGAACCATTCCTTATTAAAGATTTCTTTAAGTTAATTAATGGCTTAGGATGTATCCTTTTTTTTACCAAAATGATGTTGTCGGTAAATGCTCATGAAAATGCAGAAACATAAAAATTAGGGATAGCAAATTCGATTTACCACTGAAACAAAACAAAATATATATATATATATATACAGGCACGCTACTTTTTTTATATAGAAAACGAAGCATGTTTTTATTCTGCACAAAACTAGTTTCCACTTTGTTATTAAAATATTTAAGAGTTACTTTGACGTTAGATTTAAGTGAGGTGTATTATATCTACAATGAAAACTTGACAATAAATGAATGAGTTATGTCTTTAGTCAAATGACGTCTCAAAATCATAGGCTTATTTTGTACAGTAAATTTTGGAAAGTAATTCAACAACAAAATACTACCCACGCATTTTGTTCATAGCGTGTTGTACTTTCTCAAATATAATATTTACATAGTTGTATTTAATCAGACCGTCCAGAAATACATTTTTGGACTTTAATAATTGTGTTTAAAAATTACCTACCTGGAATGATATTTAAGGTGATTCTGTCTTATTAGTTTAAATTTTTACTAAATTTTAGGAGGCTTGTAATTTTTGTCACTGTGCTACCTGCAATGATAATTTGAGTATCGCAAGTGTCAGTAACGAAGGTATTTTTTAATTTATTCCTACGTCTTTTCTTGCTGAGTGTTGCTGCAATCAATTTCCTTAATATTTTTCAAAGCTCCATAAAAAATAATTTTATAATTAAACATTAGACTTTTTAATAAAATCGATTATTTCTTATGTAGTAGTAATGCAAAAGATATTGAAACAGGTATTTATTTATTTACAGATTATATTTTAAATTGATATTTTAAACATTCCTTACTATTTTAAACACTTAGGAAACTCTTTTTCATGGAAAGTATACTTTTCTTAGGGCTGAGCTGAAATAGATTTTTGGTTTCTATGTAATGCAACTTTAAACAGGTCGTCAGTCTGCCATTATCCATTATTTAATTGTTGTGTTAACACGGAAACAAGTAAACAAACAAAAGATGTTGGCGAGACTTTGATAGTGCTCTGCCAATCAATGAATAATAGAATCGAAGTTGTCTGACGCAAAACATACTCTTTTAAGAGACTGCTTTCATTAGATTAAAATAATATTCTTTAATAATTCTCCTGTTTAAATTCTTGTTTTGAGCGAAAGTATGGCTATTGCAAAATATACAGTTAACACTAGTTCTTATATAAGTGAGATACTCGAATTTAAAGGTTCATATTTAAACTTGAATTAAAGCGAATTTTAATGCATCACAGAAAATACAACAGATTTTTGAAATAAAAAAGCGTATGAAAAAGTGACTAAGTATCAAAGTTCACCAACATAACAACTAAGCCTTCGTCGACTCGGCTTGAAAGTATATCTTCTAAAGTCTGAGCTATGAAGCGAAGAGATCTTGGACTCGGCTAAATTGCAAAGTAGGCTTAACTGTGAACGAAGAGGAGTAGAATTACATTATCAGCAAAGATAGCTCAAATTAATTCAGTCCAATAACTATTAACTGCGTTGCCTGTCGACTCGATGTTAACATCTTCCCTTACAAATTGATAGGAACCTCATTATTATTTCAGATAAATTTTACTACAGTGATATGCTACTGTTTCAAAATGTGTGTTTTAATAGTAGAGTATAACAAACAAATAATAACTGTATGATGTGGTAAGTCTGTTTTTCTGAACTTAAGATTAAGGCAAAAACGAAACATATTGGTTTAAACTGTTCTACTACGTTTAATTTTATTGAAAATGTAGAGCTTAGGAGTACCTTGGATATATTATTCTATAGCATTTAAAAATGTCCGGGTTTTTGTATATATATCATATAAAATTCCTAGGATAAGAAATGAAATCACAGTTTAAAAATATACTATGCGTATTAGCGGAAATTAATTTTTACGTGTTATTGGAACACTCGAAGTCACATCCTAACATTATGTTTAATAACGTAAAGTTTAATATTGATTAAATGTCAAAATATTGAATTAAAATGTTCCTTTTTCATTATGTACACTCATACTTCACAGTGAACCTCTTAAAATATCGGTCTTTTCAGAAGTTTATTTATCTAATTAGTAATAGCAGAGCCGATGGCTGAACGGTCTAGTCTAAGTGGTTAGGACTTTGGGTCTGAGTTAGAGATAGCGCAGGTTCAAATCCTGTCTGTGACTATTGCACTTTTTATCAGTACCATTGATCTTATACTGTATCGACTCTCCCTCTTATTCTGTTTGATAAGATCCTCGCACAGGCCAGTGGCCCATGAGGACGGACAGAATAAGGCTTAAAAGGGGATCGGCCTCTCCTTAAAAATAATTCCGTGCACAGTTTGGAAAAAACTTTATATCACTGTATGAAAATGTGATATATATTTTTCTGTATAAACATGTGTCAGACCAGAGGGCATAGATAACCCGAGAGATCTATGGCATATTTTACTTCAGTCTTTGCTAAACTTTTCAGCCAGTGAGCCAACATAATAATTGTAAATTGTCTACAAAGTCCCAATGAGTACTGGGTCAAATAAAGTACGAAAAATAAAAATAACACCTATTTATTGCCTAAAACGTACATTTATTTATAGTATTAATCAAAATAAATAGGGAGTGTAACAAAACATTTAAATGTACGTTTTAATAGGCCTTCAATCTTAATGGAACTCGAACCACAATTGGATATTTTTTCATTGGGACCTTTAAATTGTTAGGAAATACGTTAGGAAATTGAAATGGACCTAGTCGGAATGAATGCGGCCATAATTCAAGAAAATATTAATTTGGAAATGTTAGGCAAAGTTTAGTCATACGGTCCACGATGTCCAATTAAACTGGTGGAAATATTCAGCATTGCTTGTGACTGAAACTGTTTATAAATATAAATTGTTTTGCTATTCCAAAAGATAAGCGGGTCCTAGTTCTTCAGCTTTTTTCTATTGTTTCTTACTGAAACTGTGATCTCGAGATGTTGTGTGGTTATCATCTGTGTCAACAACCTTGAACACTGGTATGTTCAATCAACTAAGTTATTTAGCTGATTTGTTTACGTTTTCCTTATGGTGTAAAACCGTATCGGTCTCCAACAGTTTTATATGTTTTTCTTTCGCATGCTAGTCACTTTTAGCCGAGGGACATCTCTAAGATCTAATGTAATTCTTTTCGATTCTTCAAGAAATTGGACTCAAGCATTTTCATTATTTTAAGATCAACCGACATACCTTTAATTTTTTCAGTGATTTCAGGTACGCAATACTCTTATGGTATCTCTGTTCGGTTTTATTTCATCGATCAATACACTTCAAACGTTAAAAAGTTTTTATAAAAATATTAATTCGGAATACTGAGATTACAGAAAACGGCGATATTCTTTAGTTCAAAATTACTGAAGTTATAAATTAAAATTTTTGTTTAAGTGAGACTATTTATATCAACTTAAATCTTTTAATCTTTATCTTCTAAAATAATTAATTGTGCTATAATTCATTATTTAGTATTTTTACAACTACCAATCTGCACATCGCCCTTTATCGTCTTGACATATACTGTATACCTCATAGGTTGCAAGCACACAATAACGAAGTGTATAATTTATATGCTCTTCGGGTTTCAAAAGTTACAACGTTCGGCTCGATGAAAAATGATGAGCTGTTTGTTCAAAATGTTATTTTGGAGGCTTGAGGCTTTTGACAACACGGCCCTTTGTTGAGTGCCTGGATGAGGAATATTAATGAATCTCTAATATGAAAATATTGTTTAGGAAAACAAAAAAAATCCATTCCACAATAACTAATATATTATTAAAGATCATGATAAGAAATACAGTTATGTATTTTTATTTATTTATGCAGTAATATTTCCAAATTTTATTATTATATCTGATGGTCTCTCAATGGCCTTTTACACCCCTAAACAAGTATATCATATTGAGGTGGGAACCATACCCAATCTCTATTTTACCTACACTCAAGATATAAATTTAAATAACATCATAATAATCGTAATTTTTAATCTAAGTTCATAGATTGGGTTTTTTAATATTTTGGATTCGGTAGCGGGAATTAAAATGTGTTTGTTTTACAAAAATTTCAAAACCTTGTTAGTATTCAAGTTATAAAACTGGTTGACTAATGAAAACCTTTAAAACACGATAAGTAACATCACGTTAACTCTTTTTAGGCTAAATAAACATTGATATCTAAAACCCGAATTTTAGTATATTTTATAAATTTATAAGTATAAATCAAGAAATCCAAAGGTAAACCGAGTAGTAATCGCTTACTTCTTATTGAGAAGTACACGTTATTGAATAGTTTCTAGTACTAACGCTTGAATAGTATGGTATGGAGTCATTAAAATTAGTAGCTTTTAAAATCACTTCATTATTAAGACATTATAATATATCAAAATGTATCAAAACTTATTCTCATATATTGGGCATTCCATCACGATTTTCCCAAATTTTTTAGTATATAAATTCTAATCTAACAAATAATTATTAGTCAAATAAACTAAATCTATTAATAATTATATTTTCAAATGAATTAGCTGCCATAATTGCTCATGCAGTAATGTAAACTGTATTCAAACTCTTCTCACATTCATTAAGAAAGGTTCCACTGATAAATTCACGAATTGCGCACAGATTTTCTTAAGTTAGTATTGGGAGAATACTGAAAACTATAAATTTCCAGTGATCTCTTTTATAAAGTGCAAAGTACTTGAGTTATGAAAACTTGGACCCATTCTTCCGCAGAATACTAAGTGACAGTATACTGTTACTAAACTTATATACAAGTAAATTAAGTTATAATAAGCGCATATATTTACTAGGTCGAGAGATGTCCATGACCTTATTAAGGTATAAGACTGCTGGATAAATTTCAATAACAGTAAATCGGTCTGTAAAGATACAACGCTCCGCGTACAGAGTACATTAGCTGTTTCCTGCCTCCACACACTTCTCACTGTTGATGATGAATTTTAAAACCCCCCTCGCCACCCGTCACAGAACACACTTATTGTTCAGACGCACATATTAAATCCAGGGATAAAGAAAAATAACTATAGAAATAATTAAATAAGTCAAGTATACACATGGATGTAATCTAAAAACAGTCCTCTTTATTTGCTTGTAAAGACACAAGCTCGTAAAGTATAAAGTAGCAGATGCCTATCTCTACGCACTGTTCACTGTTGATGCTGAGGATTAACTCCCTCTCTACCCCTCTCACAGAACATATTGGTTCTGACTCACATCTGAAACGCGAGAGGATACATAATAATAAACTATGGAAAGCAAATTTAACTTCATAAAAGTTATAAATTACTCTATAATATTATCCTACCAATAAGACAATACAAGCGTGAAAATAATTCCCTTGCTAGACAATATAGGTTGCAATTTTTACTATGTATTGTTTAATAGGCTCCAAAATCAGTACCACGTGGATCAGAAGGCTCGTATAGTACTAAGTATGCCCAGCTCACTACAGAAAATTATCTAGTAAAGACACAAAGCTCGTACAGTATACAGTAGCTGCTGGCTGCCTTCACAAAACTGTTCACTGTTGATGCTTAGGATTAAATCCCTCTCTTCCCCTCACAGAACACATTGCTTCTGACTCACATCTGAAACGCGAGAGGATACATAATAATAAACTATGGAAAACAAATTTAATTTCGTCAAAGTTATAAAATAACTCTATAATATTATACTAATAAGACAATACAAACTTAAAAATAATTCTCTTGCTATATAATATACGCTGCAATTGTTATTATATTTTTTTAATAGGCTACGAATTCAGTACCACGTGGAACTGAAGGCTCGTATAGTACTAAGTGTGCCCAACTCACTGCAACAATTATCATTTGAAATTAACCAAACAACCCTAATACTAAAAATCGCTGTTAGCGGTGTACTAATCCTGGATATCCATTTAGGTTGCTCAGATGTAGATGATACATCGGTTTTTGCTGCACCCAATGTAGGTTCTACCGGCTAGTACAAACCAGAAGTGAACCATCCTAACACCGAATTTGTGTGCAGTTATACGCAGATAGCAAAGATACAGAATATTAATTGTATTTTTTTCTTAACACTAGTAAAGTTGAAACCTTGTGTTCTCAAATCTGTTACAATTTAAATAAAAGTTTGATTTAAAAAATAAATAAATAAATCCGTTATGAAAATAATTAGGATACGAAACGTGCTTGGAACTTGAAGGCAATAGCAATCGTACGTTGTGATTTTGAACAACGATCCTCACTAAAAGTAACGAGTGTGTATATTACCCACACATACACACGTGGTTCAAACAGACAAATTTATAATAATAATAATACAAATATTAAAATGAAACATTCATCAATAATAAGTAAACCACAAGAACCCGTATCTTCCATGATCCACAGACGCGCCAACAGAGAACCAATGCCTTGGCTTCTTCTTACATAGTCATTCTATTTTTTCCATAATCATCACTTATAAATGTTATGCATACATTTTAGCAAAGGCAAATCAAGTTAACCCATTGGCCTTGTATCACGGAACGGTTCCGTGACAGCTAGTCTGAGCTCAAAATTTATACCACGGAAACCGTTCCGTGACAAGTACAGCGCCATCTAAATATTTTTTAACTCCTTTTTCAACCAAATGTTAATATAAATTAGACTAATATTGTTGTAACACATAAGAAAAACTGCAAAACTACAGTTAATTGAAATTTAAATGAATAATAAGTTACTATAAGAATATTAGTGTACTACAAGAGAAAAAAAGCAATATTCTTGGAATTTTCAGTATTTAGAAAAAACATTTATTCTGACAAACTATGCATATTCTAGCATTGCAGTAGACCTCGCCCGGATCTAGCCCCGCGCTCTGATTGGTCGAGAGGGGGTCACGTGATCCAAGATGGCGGCGCCCATGTATCACGTGATCAAAAAATAGTGGTGTGGGAGAAATTCCCTCATGTGCGGGAGAAATTCCCTGCTCACACTCTTATCCTAGTGTTTTGGGGTGATTTGGGGTGTCAAAACCTGTGTTTTTCTGTAAAATCGGTGATTTTGGGTGTGAAAATCGGTGTTTTTCGGTAAAATCGGTGATTTGTTGGGTCCGGTGAGGGAGAAACGAGGGACGGAGGGAATTCCAATATGGCTGCGCCCATGATGAATTGGCGGGAACAGGGGAACCTAACCTCACTTTCTTGGTTTCCCGCGTATTCAATATGGCTGCGCCCAGTTGGGCGGGAACAGTAGAACATAACCTCAATTGTGAAATTGGCGGGAACAGGGGAACATAACCTCAAATGTAAAAAGGGCGGGAAAGTAAACTAAACAAGAGAAATAAAGACGAATCGTACCTTATTGTGTGATGATTTAGAGCTGAGCATAGGGGTTCCAGGAGTTTAAAATAAAACATTTTTTGGGTAAAAAACTAATTTATTATACTATTTCTAAACAACTATCCACATTGGCACTCTTCACTCCCGCCACACAGATAGCAATATGTGGTGGTGACGTCATCAGAGGAAGTCTGTAACATAAATAGACCTGAGTTAGCCAGTTCTGAACAAGAAAATTCCGCGCTTCCCCACTGGCTGGAATAAGCGCGTCCTTGATTGGATGTAAATAGTATCTAAGCGCTCTGATTGGTGGAACCTGAGAGGCCGGCACTCCTTCCTCTCTCTCCCGTCAGATCCGTGCGGGAGGTCAGGGAGATAGGACGTGTGTCGCTCTGAGTTTTACACAATTATTTAAACAATTACGATCTTTTGATATTACTCGAGTAAAATAATTCAATCTAATACGTTAAAATATTTTTACTTTTACTAATACTTATTTCAATTACCGTTAATACTATTCTTGTAATTATTTTTTCTTAATCTAAATAGAAATTATCGTTACTAGTAGCAGTTAAGCTTTTTAATCATTTAGTTGCTTTTCTAACGTAATATCGTTTCTATAATACCATATTGTAAACATGTCTTACGAAAATATTGAAGTAGATTCTGAACCTGTATATATGGATATGGAGTTGGATCCTGTAAAAACGCTAGGTAAAAACGAGACTTACATAAAAAAATATAGGGTATACGGTACTAAGACCACCTTTAAATTCAATCCCGTCCCTGAAAACATTAATGAAATCGATTGGCTAAGGACGGGATTTTTCTAAAATTGTAAATGAAATGAAAGCAAATTGCACTGATTCGGACTACCTCGGATTTACACTTCATAGTCTAAATTTAAAAAGTAAAGATCCGGGCTACGTGGCATTTCGACCAGCTGATCAGGTCAAAGACGATGTCCTTTTTGAAATTTTCGGGGGGATAATTCAAAGTAACGCGGACTCTGTAAAATCTACCGATACGTTCAAAGTCGAATGTACGCGTGTCAATCTCCCTGTTGGTAGTGGTGGTTCCAGAAGACCTGGCTTGTACAATAATTTTCACGAAGAATGTAAAGCACGAACAGGTATTGTATCGATAGAAAATGTGGACAATCTGTGTCTGCCCCGAGCTATAGTGGTAGCAAAAGCCTACGCCAAAAAATATCCTCAGTTCAAAGCAATAAGGCAGGACAAGGGTAAGCGACAAACTCTTAGAGCCCAAAAATTGATGACCAAAGCCGGGGTCCAAATTTCTGAACAGGGAGCGGGGGTCCACGAACTTTCAAAATTTCAAGAGCACCTCAAAAAATATAATATTACAGTTTACAACTATAACAGTAAGGGTAGGGACGTGTATTTTAACGGTAATAATGAAAGTGCTCTGTATAAAATTAACCTACTGTATCATAACGGCCACTACAATGTGATCACATCCCTCACTGCAGCCTTTGCTTGTAAACTCTATTGTGAGGCGTGCCATGTCCCTTACGACCACAAAGGTTATCACAGATGCTCAAACATCTGTCCTGCGTGTCAGACAGTTTCTCCGCCCTGTAAAGAGGAGCATGGAGGAATAGTTTGTCCAAATTGTAACATAACTCTAAAAAATCAAATATGTTTCGCGGCTCACCAGGGTGAACGGTGTAAATCTGTTAATAAATGCAAACAATGTCAAAGACTCGTATTTCTGAAACAGCGTAAATCGAAACACGTGTGCGGGGAAGTTTTCTGTAAAATCTGTAATGATTTCAAGGCCCCAAACCACCAGTGCTACATGCGAGTCGACACAGGCAAGCCCAAAACAGAAGATTATCTATTCATATTTTTCGATCTGGAAACAAGACAGGACGAGTACATTGATGATAAAAAAGTTCATAAAGTAAATCTATGTGTTCTCGCAACAATTCTGTTTCAAATGTATCGGTGGTGGAAATTGTGAACATTGTAATACCCGCACTCGAGTCTTCAGACAAGATCCTGTAGTTAAATTCATGGATTATGTGATGGATGTTAGAAAAAATTTCAAAAACGTTTGTGTAATGGCTCATAACGGTCAGGGCTTTGATTTTCAGTTCATCTTAAAATACGTACTGGAACAGACAAAATTCAGTCCAGAGCTAATTATGCGTGGCACCAAAGTCATTCTCATGGAATTGGACAACGTGAGATTTATCGACTCACTGAACTATTTCCCCATGGCCCTCTCAGCACTCAACAAAGCCTTTGATCTACCCCCAGAGAAGAAGAAGGGTTACTTCCCTCACTTGTTTA
Organism: Homalodisca vitripennis; assembly: GCF_021130785.1. Classification (NCBI taxonomy): domain Eukaryota; kingdom Metazoa; phylum Arthropoda; class Insecta; order Hemiptera; family Cicadellidae; genus Homalodisca; species Homalodisca vitripennis. Next base: position 28,547 of record NW_025782765.1, read on the forward strand.
ACACTCTGGCAAACCAAAAACTATGTAGGCCCCATCCCACCCAAGGAATACTACTGCCCTGAATCGATGTTCGAAAAAAGTTATACAGATTTTGAAAATTGGCATAATGACCAGGTCGACAAAAACGTAGTGTTTGATTTCCAAAAAGAACTTATTGAATATTGTATTTCAGATGTAGACATATTGGCGCAGGCGTGTATTAAGTTTAGAAACATGTTTCTCGAAGAATGTAACGTAGACCCGTTCATGGAAGCCGTGACCATAGCCAGTGCCTGTAACTTGGTGTTTAGACGTAAGTTCTTAAAACCCAATACTATTGGCCTGGTCCCTAACAATGGATACAGACTTGTTGACATGCAATCTCCCATCGCTTTGCAGTGGCTGACTTGGGAGGAGGATCAGCGCGGGAGGCCCGTCCGAATTCAGCATGCAGGGCGGGAAAGAGAAGTCAAAAATTGCCGGTATGAAAGTAGACGGTTTCGACGGTGAACGCGTGTATGAATTTCAGGGTTGTTATTTTCCACGGGTGCCCTAAATGTTACAAGTATGAGAGGGAAGTGCCCTTATCAGATGATCCCTCAGACTCTTTGCATCTGAGGTACGAAAGGACCAAATCCAAAATAGCTAAACTCCAAAATTCCGGATATGAAGTTATCGAGATGTGGGAGTGTGAATTTAAGAAAATGAAAAAAGATCCTAGATTGGCATACCTAAATTCATTACCAATTCTAAACACGCTCCCACTTAATCCAAGAGACGCCTTCTTTGGTGGTAGAACAGGCAACGCAAGAACATACCACAAGTGTGCAGAGGGGGAGTCTATACAGTATGTGGACGTATGCTCTCTCTATCCTTTTGTTAATAAATTTAAAATGTACGTAAAATCTCATCCTAAAATCTATGTGGGTGACAGAGAATGTAGGGGGCGAGGCATGCAGGCTGAAGGTCTCATGAAATGTAAAGTCCTGCCTCCGCTAAAGTTGTATCACCCGGTTCTCCCTACACGCATGAACGATAAATTAATGTTTGTTTTATGTAGGACGTGTGGGGAGGACATGTACTCGGGTGACTGTGCCCACACCACGGAAGAGAGAGCATTGACAGGGACATGGACGATGCAGGAAATTAGAAAAGCTGTAGAAAAAGGCTTATACCATTTTAGAAATGTACGAATTATGGGAATACGAGGTAGTGACCTATGAGGATGGTGGACTCTTCACAGACTTTGTAAATAAAATTTTTAAAAATCAAGCAGGAGGCATCGGGCTACCCTTCCTGGTGTCTCACTGATCAGGACAAAGAAACGTACATTAAAAAATATTTTGAACATGAAGGTATCAGACTTGACCAAACAAAAATTGAAAAGAACGCGGGCCTTCGCTCCCTAGCAAAATTAATGCTAAATTCGTTTTGGGGAAAAATTCGGACAGAGAGAGAACCAGACAAAGACATCGATTAATACGATCACCCGACACATTTTTCAAACTACTAACCAGTCCCGGGACACAAGTAAATACGGTTCAAGAAATTAACGAAGAGGTTCTCCTCGTAAATTGGCAAAAACATAGAAGAGGTTAGCGAGTCCCTCAGAACCGTCAACGTCGTCTTGGCCGCTTTTACCACATCTCACGCGAGGTTAAAACTGTATGAACACTTGGAACAGCTACAATCTCAAGTCCTTTACTATGACACAGACAGTGTACTGTACATACATAAAAACGGCATGTATAAAGTTCCTACCGGTGACTACCTCGGGGAGATGACCGATGAGTTGGTCGACTACGGTCCCGGGTCATACATTGTAGAATTCGTTTCTGGTGGTCCTAAAACCTATGCCTACTTAGTGTGGTCCACAAATAAAAATTCGTTAGTTGAAGTCTGTAAAATTAAAGGTCTCACTCTAAATTTAAAAACTAGTAAACGTCTAAATTTTGAAAAATTAAAAGAAATGGTGCTTAGTGAAACGGATCCAACTCTAGAAATAACAGAAAACCGTATTAGACGGACAAAAGACAAAAACATAGTTACCGTAGAAGAGACTAAACTATTTAAAATTACCGGTCCTAAGCGTAAGCGGGAAGGAGAGTATGAGACACTACCGTATGGCTATAGTAAAGTTTCTAAATATTAGTATATTGTAGTATACTCACAGTGGGTGTAAATATAGCCTCCTTCACTCTTCTAAAACACAGACACCACAAACAATAACCTTCGTAGGTCAATACTTTTCCCCCTCATCCTCTTTAAACTTCTTCCCGCGATTGCTCGAGTAGATGCTGCTTCTCCTCCATCACTGACCGAGACTGAACGCTCTCCTCGCAACCCGTGTACCCCCACTACCACACAGCGTCCACTGACTTTCCTGTCACTGTGCTTGCTACCGGCCCTCGCAGACCCAAAAGCCTGAGTGTGTGTGTGTATGGGCTCTGAGGTCCCGGATGGAGTGGTTTGCGATCCTTTCAGGTGGCCTAAACTCCATAATTCCTTGGGATCATGTGTGAATGTGTGTGGCAACGAGGCGGGCTAAAAACCCATAGATGTACTCTTGCCGTGAATGTGCCGAGAGGTTCGTGGCCTTGGGGGTGTGAATGTGATCCTTCAGGTGGACCTAAAACCCCATAATTCCTTGGGATCGAGTGTGAATGTGTGGGAGATAGTGATGGACCGGATCAGCCATGGCAGATTACAAATGTATATAGTGTTGATATTACTGTAAAATTGTAAATACTGTTGTAAACACTTATCTTTGTGCAAAGTGTGAGGTCTCAGTGGGGGAGTCGGTGGTGGGAGAGTAACCGTGGAGGCAGTGGTGGTGGTGGGAGAGCACTTCATTCTCAATCATGGCGTGGAACCCAAAGAGCCTCTATGACCTTTGTCTGCGGCAAATTGCCCAACATCCTATTCGCTTCTTACGATATATCCAGATCCCCGAATCCATCCGTCGGGAAATTAAATCTAAACATCGCGAATGCTGCTTTGAATTGGTAGTCAGATACAAAGAAGTTTACGACGGACGCGGACTACGCAGACTTTGTCATATGTGTGCTCGAGACCGTTCAGCTGTTTGGCAAAAAGAATCGTCGACCGCGTTATTACTTCACGGAAGATACATTTTACACAATGCGTAGTTTATGGGAGTGCACATCGTGTAACAATCGGCTCTTTTACTATAGGACCGGGCGTTGCATGTGCGATTATTCCATTGTCTAAGCAACAAGGGATGGAACAGTATTTGGTCACCGGGCGACAACCAGTTACTTCTGGACTGGCCCTCAAAATCAAATACTGTTTAACCTGGGCATCGAGCATGCTAGTGTTCGATGTGGGTGTTCCAAACCACACCACTTAGACTAATATAAATACCGGTATACAGATTTTTTTCTTCATTTACAAAATGGACGCTATAGCGAAAGAACTGCACAAACCGGCTAGGAAAAACTATCCCAGACGCAGGGTTACGCTGAAGGGACTCAATGATCTATACCAGGCTGACCTAGTAGAGATGATCCCGTATTCAAGGGTGAACAAAGGTTACAAGTATATATTGACAATGATAAACTGCTTTAGTAAACTTGCGTTTGCCATTCCTTTAAAAAACAAGACCGGTGCAGAAGTCGCGCATGCACTAGAAACCTATACTGTCTAAACACAAGATGAAAAACCTTCAGACTGATCAGGGTAAGGAGTGGTACAACACTCACGTCAAAAAAGCTAATGGACAAATATAAAATAAAACCTTTACTCGACCTACTCACATCTGAAAAGCTCTATTGTAGAGCGTCTAAACAGAACATTAAAAGAGAAAAATGTATAGAAAATTCACGACACGTGGAAGTTACGAATGGTTCAGTATTCTATCTGATATAGTCAAGGAGTACAATAATAATGTCCACAGAACAATCGGTATGAAACCAAAAGACGTTAAACAGAAACACGTTAAAACAAATCCTTGTCCGTTTAAACAAAAACCACAAAAAAGAAAACAAAAAATTAAAATCACTAAATTCAAAGCTAAACGATAAGGTAAGGATTAGCAAATACAAAGGAGTTTTTAAAAAAGGTTATCTGCCTAACTGGACAAATGAAGTATTTACAGTATATGCAATAAAACCTACAAAACCCGTAACGTACATTCTACAAGACTCTAAAGGTGAAGTATTGAAAGGTGGGTTTTATGAACAAGAACTCCTCAGGTCCAAAACTGGTTAATGTATATCTAGTTGAGAAAGTGTTGAGGCGGAAAGGAGACAAAAGTACTTGTTAGATGGCAAGGGTTTCGATAAAAAACAGTGACACATGGGTGAGCAAGCATGACATCACCACACACTGAGTGTGACTGCAACTGCAGTCGTGGGACCGGATGCAGCTGCACCAGCCGCTGCGTGGGAGCGGATGCAGCTGTGCGCTCCAACGTCCAGGAGGGCTACCAGTTCAGCTCTGTTACTTTATATACTATGTCATAATAATGTGCAACTTAGTTTATCTTCGACAATGAGACTGATTAGTCAATCTGTGAAATTACCAGTGAGAAACTTTGACGAGTTTGTAGGTGATGGTATGAATCGTACAAATAAAAACGGTCCTCTGCTACCTGACACGATTCGCGGATTAATTGTTGGACCGTCCAATTGCGGTAAAACGAAACGTACTGTTTTAACCTATTTGGTAGATCCTAACGGTTTGAGATTTGAAAATGTTTACGTGTTTTCAAAATCACTCTACCAACCAAAGTACCAGCTACTATCCAAGATTATGCCGAAAGAGATCGGATACCACGCGTATGATGACAAATGCATCTGTCATACACACCCGAGTGAGGGCTAAACAGAATTCAGTAATGATATTCGACGACATAGACCTGTGAAAAAACATAACAATATACGAAAAATCTACTTCACCATGGGTAGACACAAGAATATTGACACCATTCTACCTAGGTCAGACCTACAGCCATATACCCAAAACAGCTCGTTAGAGACAATGCCAACTTTATCGTACTATTCAAACAAGACGAAACAAAACCTTCACCATGCATACAGTGACCACGTCAATACCGATATAGACTTTGAAAAGTTTAAACAAATGTGTGCTCTGGCGTGGAAAGACAGACACGGCTTCCTGGTCATATGCAAGGACTGTGACATTGATAAAGGCAGGTATCGTATCGGAATCGATAGTTTCATTTCAAGATCTATGATGGTAAGGATATACCACTACAATGACCTCAGAGGTTTCTCAATCCAGAGATCCAACAAAGTCCATTCAAACCTGTGCACCTGGTTACTATGCCGATAAGAAAAAGTTTTGCTGGTAATTACTGTAGCAGACGCGGAACACATGGTTTTTCCTCTTCAATAGGAGGTGCTGGAGACATAAGGCGTGTAGGGATGTACAGTGCTAGTCTACCACCCGTAATCTTGTTAATGATTTCAGCAAGCGAACGGTTCTACAATCGCGATATATATGGATAGAGTTTGTGAAAAGAAGTCAAAACAAAGGGGTACCGCTCGAACTCGTGGTGTACCACGAGGACATGCTAAATAGTACGGTAAGAAATCCACAGAACATGTTATCCAGATTCAGACCGTTTCCCGATCAATTCGGTCAAATCGTACCGTTGAGAAACGCTCATGGTAGTGTAAACTTTGCGCAGACCTGTATAAGGATGCTCCAGTACGGGTGTAACATACCGCATGCAGCTCGCTGTATTCTCATTACAGAGAGAACAATACCAATCAGGAACCCTGTCAAGATTCTACAATCGTGCTCTAGCTTCAAAGTGCTACATTGACATTAGCTACAAACGTAGGTTACGGCCCCGTCCCAGACGGTTTACCGCGAGGTCAAAGGAAGAAAGATTTTGCTGGTGTAAACAATCTTTGTCAAAGTCTGTTTACGACAGAATTTCTCAAATTGGCTTTACCGACCGTACCAATGTACTGCGATAAGTTCGGAAATAACACTGCGTGACGGGACTTACTCAATTACAAATACCAAACAGTTTGAGGCTTGGAGGAGTTTTACAGGAGCTTAATCCAAGTGAATTCTGGTTACTCAACTCTTACATGATTCACATTACACAGTAGGGTGAACAGACCTATAGAGCATCTGAAAACAATATATGGAAAAAGCACGTGGAGAGTGACAAGTATACTGTAGCTGAGATACCCCAGTGGAGAGACGGATGGAAAAGGACCTTTGTTGTTCAGGGACCCTGATAGACCTGTACAGATACCGAGAACAGTTTACCTAAGAGGGCTAGGTACCGTGGTGTCACTAAAGCAGGTCGTACGCTTTCTAAGAAAGCATAAAAAACGAGCCCTCTTCTTTAGACAGGTTGAACTGCCATAAAGTAGTTAGTATTAAAGTACTAAAAACCGAGTCACATTGTCAGTTTTAAACAATGGCTTCAAAGGAGAAGGACCTTACTCTCAGTATAAACTCGTTTGAGGAAAGCTATAAAGCAAAAAGTATAAACAGTTCAGAGAAGGAAACTCTGGCCACAGACGTATTTCTAGAAAAACAGTACAAACCTATCCTGTCAGAGTTACGAAAAACAACAGGATCTGTAAAAACTGAACCGAAAACCGAAACCAAAGCAAGAAGAAGAAGAGGAAAATGAAGATGAGGCAGCCGTTACAGTTCACTCCGGACGTTATGTCAAACCCCCAAAAACACCTGCGTTCCTGCAGGACGATGATGTGCTTGAAGCAGGACCGTCGTCACCAGACGTCAGTGATATACTCAGCACGAAAGAAGGACAACTCTCAGCAATCTGCATGGATACAGAACACGTTCTCCCATCCACTAACCATAAGGTACATGACAAGTATGATGAAGGATAATGTCAGGTAAACATAGTTAAGATTCGACCATACGTTACGGACCCACGCTACGACAACAATACGCTAATGGTAGGAGATAAGAAGTTATCATTTGGAGATGACGGTAGCATACTCGTAGCGTGAACGGTCCTACAGACCTACACAGGGACTTTATGAATTGCTTTTTAATCGTCTGCCTGATGACAAACGTTACAACGTAAACGATATGAGAGCTTACAAGGATATATTGACACTGTCGTCTGCTCACAAGAGAAGTTACAATTATAAAAATCACGTGAACCGTAACGCTTCAAACGAAATACAAAGTCATTATTTCTTCAACTCTTCCCAAAAGACCGGTAGCGGGTATAAGGATGTAGGAGCAACCAGACCCTATCTACTATGATGACCCAAACGAACTGTGTGACAGACTCAGACTCCTCGTTGTCCTCAGCAGAGATCGGTAACACGGGACATAGGAACGAAATAATAAACATTATCGAAGAACTCAAAGAATCAAAGACTATATCAGGTGATGGTAACGCGAGATTCAGATCATTGATGAGATGACCGTTCAATAAGTTTGGTCAGAGGCCACAATCTCTGAAGAAGCAAGACATTCAGAGAGAGTTACGAATACTGTAAACAAAAAGCTAAAGAAAGATGTAAGAAGACTGTACTCTCAAATTGCAATCCTTCAGAATCAAGCGCTTATTCAGCAGAATCAAATAAACAGCTTACAAAATACAAATGAAGAAATTATAAGACGTTCTAGCAGTTCAAACTATTTCACTGGATCAATAAGATACACACTACCGTAAACCTCCAGCTCGCTTCCACGGCGTCTTAGATGTTGATGAAAACACATATATTGACTGGGATTAAGATATTTATAAAGAGCAATGTACAGGAGGAGTCTTCATCACTTGCACAATGGAGTGTTGACAAGTTTGGTCATACGGTCCGTGAAGGAAGTAAGAGAGGTCCGCCTGGACAAGGATTCAGTCTCACAGTCGACGGCAACTACGATATCAAGGGCAAGCGGTTATGTAACGTGGCCGACGCCCAGCACAGTCTAGACGCTATAAACCTGCAGACCTTGAAAAATAATGTGGATAGCGCAGTCCTCAAGACTGTGTCTGACGTTTCGCTTGTATCCAAGAAAAATGTGATGGACGCTAAAGGTAACAGAATTAGCAACATAGGTGATGCTCTACTCTGGACCGATGCTCTGACTCTTCGTCGTCTTGCTAGGGAGGTACCCTATAAGGACACGAACAGCAAATATTACAGGTTTGACAACTACAGGTTGCGCATGATAGGTGATCCCACTGGGGATACACATGTTTGTTTCTTTCATTCCCTTTAAATTTGGCAAACCCATAGCTTTAACTCTTATTTCCCTTTTTTTCAAAAAATTTTACCCTTTTTTCCCTTTAAACGAAGTATTCCTTCGCATTTTCCCACGCATTTATCCAAATTATTTAAAACCTGCCGATCCTAAATTTTTTTTTCTTTTGCCTTGAAGCGTTTCTCTCGGGTGAATCAATTTCCTGTACCTTAAAAAAACTAAAAATCTAATTATAAGTGCCCAAAAAAAGTTCTTTAAAAGTTCAAAATTTTGTATTACATGATTATAGATCGGCAGGAGAAACAAACATCACTGGCTCAAAAAGGGAAAGGGCCAGCACCTTTGTACTAGGGATCAAAACATGAACCGTAAATGAATTTTTGTTTTTAAAAAAATATTTTTTTGACTTACATTGTCCCTTTTTAAATAATCAGAATCCCTATAAATGGAACAGATAAGAGGGGTTCTCTTAAAGACACTACATTTGTTTGCCAAAATCCATAAGGGGACAGATTGTAAACTTATGTGCCAATTAAAAAAAAATTTATGCTTGAAGTCTATATTCTTTTGTTTCCTCTTAAAATATACCCCTTTTTTTTTTATCCTATAAAGTATCCACAGAAATATTTCTTAAAAAGTTTAAAGTAATAAAGACAAAGCCCCCCCCCCATAAAATGAAATTAATTTAAAAATTTTTTAGCTTTTTTTCCCTCACGATATACTGTTAAATAATTCTGTAGTCAAAAACAGTTGTTAAAGTAATAAAAGTATCTGATAGAAAACCTCCCATTTTTTTTTTTGAGGTCTTATCTCTCTCCCCGTTGCCTGCATTTCTACACTTTTCTAACTGGCAAAAAGTTCCGCGGTAGTATGTCTTTATTTATTCCCAAATATTTTTTTTCTTCATTTATTTCAGTATCAACAATTTTTTCCTTTTTTAAAATTTTTTATTTAAACATTAATTATTCTCTTCAATCCTCAAAACGAGTTTCTATTTAAATAATAACAAAGAAAAATGCCGAAAATTTTATCGATTCAAAATATTCTATTCCAAAAAAAGACAAAATTAAACAAAAAAAGAATACAATATTTTCAACGTTTTAAAAATCTTCACAATATTTGCTTAATAATTTCGAAAAATATAATAATAAAGGGGAACTTTAATAGTAAGAAAGATAAGTAGACGTCTATATGGCATATTTGTTCCATATTTTGAAAAAATTGCGGTATAAATATGAAATTGTATGGCTGTTCGTACGAAAATTTTTACTTAACAACAATACTAAATGTGTATCGCAATGAAAGGTAAAGGGTTATTTAACTATACCTGAAAACCCAAGAAAAATTTTAACAATAAACTTTTAATGTTTGCAATAAAAAATTTAACATTTTTTAAATCCGCACATAAAATTTGCAAGAAAAATATTTTTTTTTTTTTTTTTAACTTGCCATCAATTACATCCCAAAATTTAAATTTTAAAATTGATGCCTAGGGCCAATTATGATATTTAAGTGTACTCTAAATAGCAATAAACATTTTTTTAAAAGCTCAAATTTTTTAAATTCGACAATCCGAAAACCTTTTTTCAAAGTAATTATAATAAACAAACCCTTTTAAAAAAAATTAAATTATTTGTAAAAATTTAAAAAATAAAACAAAAACTAGTAAATTCTTGGTGATACGGGACTACAACATTAATTATATCAAAACTTTTCTTTTCCCAAAAGTTTCCTAAAAATATTTTTTAAGCACTAATGTTCTAAATACAAAAATATTTTTAAAAAAAAACATTTATAAACGTCTTCAAAATACTATTGTAAAACTTCAAAACAACGGGGGTTTTTTTGTTTTTTTGTGCTTTTAAATACTTTTTAATTTGAACTTAGTAAAATATTACATAAAAAGTGGTTTCTTTTTAAATTTTTTTTTTAAAAAGTTCACTGCAGGGTTCGAAGATTTGAAAATAAATAATAAATATTACAAAACTTTAACAAAAGCATTTTTTAACAAAATTTTCTCCTTTTTTCCCTTTTCCTTATCATTTAAAAATTTAAAAAAATTACTTTGTAGAAGTGGATTCTTTTTTGTTAAAAACTTCCAAAATTGTATTTGAATTTTTAAAATGGGAGAATTAATCCACTGTCTAAATCGGTATAATTAAACAAAGGTCTCCCCAAAGGAAAAAATTTCACTTCAAGATCGCATAATTCAATTACCTTTGAGTACCTCCCCTTTGACAATCACGTTAGACAATTTTCTTAGTAGCTGCGGACAGCCTAAGAGACACCTTCAAAGCAAACTGTGGAGTCTGCAAAGAAAGTTTAAAGCTCCTTGTGGTGCTGATGTTAAACCCAACTTCTTTACGAATAGTTTATGTGATTCTATAGTGAAAAAACTTCAAAAATAAACTATTGCATAAGTTAGTTTGGAAAAATTAGGGTTTTTGAAAAACAACTTAACCAGTAAATAGTTTTGTGGGAAAAACAATATTAACTGCACCCCCCTTTCCCCCACCGTTTCTTAATATTTTATGTGCAAAAAGACAATTAGTTTAACAAATGTATCCTATAAAAAAAAAATTTTAAAAGCTTGCCAAGTGCTAATCTTGAGAAAGTGTTGCCCAATTGACAATCACTTTAGTAAATATGCATTGCAATCCCGGGAATAAAAAAATAAAGAGAAATATAAGAAAAGTTTTAATGGGATATTAACATTTCAAAACAAATTGTAGTATTTATGCTCACTACAAATTTTTAGGGAAAAAATAAACAATTTTGTATTTTAATAAAGTTAGAAAAATTTGGGTGAAACATTTATTTAAAGTAAATTTTTATAAATATTAAATGCTTAATCAATATGGGATGCACATAGTAAAAAAATATTAATATTGTATTTTCTCCCCATTGCGTTAGGACGAAATTAAAAATTAATTAATTGAAAAAAGTATTGAAACAAAATTTGCAAAAAAAAACCTTAATGTAAAAAGTGTGAATTTTTCAGAAAAGGGGTACTCCAAACTTTTGGGGCTTCCCTGAATTGTTTTTGGAATTTTTAAAGGGGCTTTAGGAAAAACAGGAACTGAACTTATCATTCCACAACGATTCTTCTCTCTCAGAGTACAGTCCAAAAACGAAAAAGCTTCACAACGCAAAACGTAAAAACTAATACTATTTTTAGAATTTTGCAAAAACTTCATAAGGAAGCCCCTTACCCCAAAAATAATTTGAAAGTAGGAAAATTTTTCCCTACGCCGTAATAGGCATTTGGGTCTTACGAATGTATGTAATTTTTTCATCTCATAAACAAGGAAAACTCAATTATAGCTCAAAAGGGATTTAGACCAAAATAAGATCATAAGACCTGAGTATTTTTTTGAGAGCTACCTACTGTAAAATTTTTATTGCTCGGTGAAATAAATCAAACTAAAATCTACACCGTAAAAGATTTAAACGCCCGGAAGTAGGCACATTAACCAAAGTGGGCTTCGAGCATAATTATGTATAATGTATATTTTTTTTCTCTCCGAACAACTACGAAAACTCAACCTGGGGTTTACAGGATAATATCTGTGACCGCACGTTTTGGCAAGGGCCAAAAGTAAATATTTTTTTTAACCGAGGTGGGTTTTCCCAGGGCTGAAATATCTTTAAAGGGGTGTTTACAAAGCAGAAACATATAAAATTTATTATAGTAAATATATCAATATTTAACGCATTTTAACTTTAAAAGTATGTTAACGTTTTTATTGGGTTTGACTTGAAATTTGGGTGAGTATTTTAAAAACACAAAATTTTTCTTCTTTTAAAATCGTTTTAAATTTAATTTTTCAATAAGGTACACTTTTTTGCTAGGTAATTATTTTTTTAGTTTTTCAATCAAAATTAATTAAAGCTCGCACCAAAAATTATTTAGAACTGGACAAAAGAGTATATTTTTAAATGGCGCTCAAAAGAAGCCTGGGATTAATTATCTATTGAACCCTTTTAAATTTAAGATTAAAAATAAGCCCCCATTGTAAGTACCTCCGAAAATTTCTAAAAAAACTCTTTAATATCTTTTCAAATTTTTTTTAAAAACCCCCAAATATTTCAGTAACGATTAAAATATTCAGTTCAGTGGGATAGTTGAAGTTTAACTTAAAATATAATCTCTCAAATTTTCATTTTAAAACACTTATTATGTGTTAATAATTTATTTTATGTATTGTCAAAAACTCTATAAAAAATACCCCGACAAAAACTCTTCTGCAAAAACATGATGTTTGTAAAGTGTAACTGACATGACAGATGAATAACAAAAACATTTTTTCTATCACCTGTTTCCACGTGGGAAAATTATTTTATAAATTTTTTACCTTTACAGGTAATACAAACACATTTTAAAACGTCTGAGTAAGCCAAGTTGAAAAATGTAATGGATTAAGGGGTTTTTTAGACCGTCGAGCGTAGCCCGGTGGGTCTAAAAAAAGATAGGGGATAAATGTAAACAAGGACCGTAGCAACTGTCCTAGTATGGTTTTTCGTCACGGATAAAAATTCACCAAAACGCACAAAAGGAATAATTTTTTTTTTAATATTGATTTTAAAACAATATCTTTAATTTAAAATTTTTTTTAAATTACCAACGAATCCTTTGGGGTTTTTGAAAAT